>NC_141874.1:127205983-127357498 GCF_056163025.1 Triticum urartu | reverse complement strand
TGGTGGAATCTCTAGAAAGACTTATATTTGGGAACGGAGGGAGTACTAGTATAGTACGTATTGTAATTTATCAGCGAGATAAATTTGTACAATGCTATGAAGCTTCCAGCTTCCACCTTTCTCTATGTTTAACCGAGGAAGCGGACATCATTTCACTCCTCGTTGAGTATACATCCGCTGCTACCTTCGCAAATTAATAAAAATCCAGTTCTACCTCCGTAACATGATTAATAATATAACCATGTTAATGAAGATGTAGAAATATCATTCACTAATACAATATGGCCGGATCTAAGGCTGGTGATTTTTTTACTGTCTCTTTCTCTTTTTGTCTCATTACTCATTTTACATAGCAGCACGTGTAGAGGGTGGCTATTCCTTTCGATGGGACTTCTTCATGGGGTTTAAGACTAAGGCTGGTCATAGTGGGGAGTAACTTAGACTAGTAACATGCTTTTGTTACTAGTCCATGTTACTACCTTCATAATGGGTAGTAACATATAGATGGTAACATACAAACCTTCATTAATTGAGACATAGACTCATTTTACCTCGGGGTGTGTTATGTTACAGTAACATCTTATGTTACCACAAGCATCTCTTCCCTCATTAACTCCATGCCACATAAGCAAATTTGTCTCGGGATGTGTCATGTTACTACATAAGTTACTCCCACTATGACCAGCCTAAGCAGCTCCGAATTATGCCCGCTGCCCACCACTCTGAATCGTGCCATCTATGATAGGGAGTAGTCCCATTGCAACAATGAGGTCCACTAGGTCTAGCACGTCCTGTGAAAAGAGACTGGCACGCAAAACATACATCTTGTTGCCTTCTTCCTCGTATAGTATGTACCACTGGTACATACTACTAGTACTACTACTAGTCGTTCTCCTATAAACCTTGCGCTTGGCATCTCCAAAATATTAACCTTGCGATTGGCTCTTTGCCTCTTCGGGAAGTCGAGTAATAATGGTACTATAGTATATATCGTTCTGGCTATATGAGACCGAATGAATTGTTGCACATCCACCACGTGATATATACCTCTTAATTCTCGGCGGAAACAAACAATCGGGTGTGGAGTCCCATCAACGCCATCGGCAAGTTGAGTGTAGACCGTAACCCAATCAACGAAACTCACTCATCGTATAAAATCCTACAACATGATACGTTGCACCCGTGAAGGTCAGTACATTGAATGTACCGGCAAGATCACTGTAAGAAAAACAGATGATAAACTATACTACATGCAATATGGCTTTGTGGCTCTGGGTCTGAGCTTTTGCATAAAAGCTGGTTTTATTTTTCCCTACATCAAAGGAATATCACGAGTCTATACTGCAGAATTTCCTATCATGACATGGTTCCGCCAACCGATGTCTCATCACCCAAATCATCATAAGTTGCCCACAATTAAATTATCAGTCCGGTGTTGAGCGTTCCGAGATAGATCCAAGTCCAGATGCTCAAATTGTCCGTAACCGGGGACACGGCTAATCGATTAGCTTTAAACCCTCTGTGGAGGTTTGTACACTTTACCCGCAAGATTCGATCCCTCTTTTACGTTCTCGCACTTCAGGGTGTTTGAGAACAAGACGGCCGAAACATGGTCTTCTGAAGAGTTCCCCTGACCACTGTCTGATGCTCATCCAATCCTACCGTAGTTCTACATCTGCTAGCACTGTCCCAGCCAGAGTCACAACTAAGGTCAACCAAGCCAGAGCCCATAGTGACTTGTGGTTGCACAGGTAAGCTTCCGGGCATGAAGTATTCTTCTGTCTCTTTGAGTCTGGGTGAAGCTTTCCACAAGATGTCATGGCGCTTCTCCATGCATCCCGGCCATCCACTGGTTTCTCCAGGGTGCCCGTCAACCGTCCTTCACCCAGTAGTGTGTATTGAATTCTTGTCTCGAGTCTCGAAATCTTGAAGTCCTGAAGATGCAGTCCTTGCCGATGCCATCATGAATTTGTCATCATTGACGTAGAGTCCTCCATTATCACACCACTCCCGAACACTCATACCAACCCCATCTACTATAGCGTACCATTGAAACTAAACAACGTCCCGGGCTTGGTAACAGGGAGATGGGTTCCTACCTCATGCATTCTACTCAGCTACAAGATTCAATAACACTACTAGAGGGATTGTTAAAAGGGTGCTACTACATGCAAATAAAACATAGGTATGAAAAACATGGTCAGAGTGAACTTGCCTGGTATTACTTGATGAAGATAATAACACTCTCGGAATCTTTGATAAACTATTCGTCACTCCGAAAAAAATCTATATAGTCAAACATTGTACTCACATAAGCAATAATACTATCAAACAATACTAGCAATGAAAATAACAATCAAAAAGCCATAAATAAAACAATAATGAAGTCAAAGAAAACCAAATAGAATTCCAAAGAAAACTTCGCGAAAACAAGGGAGAAACCAACTCACACAATAACAGTCAATACTTTCTTATTAAAACTAAATTACTCTAATAACTTTTCTACAGCATAGAAAATATAATTCTAATAAAACAACAAAAAATAATTTACTAAAGCATTTACTGGCAAAAAGAACTAGTATGAAACTATTGTAACTAACTAGTTAACACCAGAATAACTATAACAACTAGCAGAACACCAAGACAATAGTAAACAATACTAAAATAATTATCAAACTAATTTACTCCCAAATAACAAAATCAATGACAACATATAATGAAGTGGCAAAAAGAATTACTTTTGAAACTAATGAAACTACTTTTATGAACTATCACTATGAACTAAATAAACAAATACTAAAACAGTAGCTAAACACTAATAAATAACTACAAAAATTTATCTACTGTAGTCTAACATAAACATATGACAACATGTAAAAATTTACAAAAATAATTAACTAAAAATAATTAAAAAAAACTAAGTATATGACTAAAACAACTACATAAGCAAAACAATACTATTTTCGCAATAAACCTAATTTCAAATAAACTATAAATAAGCCACTACATGCTACTGGATAAAAAACAATAACAAAACAGTAGCAAAAAGATTCAATCGAAAATCTATTCTAGAATTTAAACTAGAGCCAAAACGGTGTTTCAAGCATATTTGAACTAATTCAAATTTAAACTACTCAAATTCAAAATTTCAAATCACTAACAGAAACTTCATAAAATTTGTGACACATTGCAAGTGGAATCACTCAAAAACATCAAGTAGGCTAAAAGATACAGGCAATCTAAGATTGAAACTTGTTCTATTTTTAAAACAGAAACGAAAATAACAAAAAAACAATCGGGCACTAGCTACGTGGCCTATTGCTACTGGGCTAAACAGGTGGGTGATGCGAAGCTAAACGGCGCTCGGTCGCGACTTAAAAGAAACGTGCACTTGCGTTTAAAAACAAAACCGGCACCCGGTTCGACCTAAACCACACTAAACCGTATAAAAACCGATCTACTTAAATAAAGAAAAAAACCTAACTGATTCGTTTAGATCTAATCTAGGTCGTGCATTGAAGATCCAACGAAGAGGGAGGTCGTCGAAGCTTACAGCGGTGGTGGTCGCCGGCGATGCAGCTCAGACGTCGTCAGCGGCGATGCTCCGGTCGTTGGCGATCTCCGGCGAGGGCACGGGTGGACGCGGCGTTCGACGATGAGTCCAGCGGTGGTCGAAGTGGTGGCATAGGTGGACGGAGGAGGTCGGCGATGAGGTCGAGACGGCGTTGGCGTTCGGGCATCGGCGGTGTCGGTGCTCTAGTGGTCCTAGAGCTCCGGCAAGTGCACGAGAAGTGCGCAGGATGACGGCGGTTGCAATGGTGGTGGTAGAGAGGCTTGGGGATGGCTGTAGGGAGCAGGGGGACTACAATGGCGGCGGCGAGCTCGGGCAACTCCGGCGAGCAATTCTGGCAAGATGAGAGAGAGGGCCAGGGGGCTTTAGGGGGGATCGGACAAGGGGCAAGGGGTTTTATAGGGGGGGGCCTTGGAGGAGGGGTTGGGAGAAGGAGATCAGCGATCCCGAGAGATCTGGGATATGGCGGTGCGACGAACGGCCACTGGGTTCGGCCTGGCGTCCCGAGCAAGAAGATGAGGAGTGGGGCCCGGCGTTAGTGACCGCAGGAGAGAGGGGAAAGGGTCGGGCGATCGACGCGTAGCGACTCGAGCGCTCGAGTGGACCGAGGATGAGAGAGAAGGGGAGGTGGGCCACGGTCCGATGGCTACGGCCGTTTGGTTTTGTTTTTTTAATAACATACAGTAGGAAAAAAACATAACCAGACAAAATACAAATATTATATAGGCATATAATATATCAAAATGTTCAGAAAAACAAGTCCTAAAACATGAAGTATTTTTCAGAGACAAATCAAATACACAAAAATTACACAAAAGTCAAACAGTGCTGCTGTTGAAATAAACCCAATAAAAATCATTTTTAAAATACCAAAAATGGTTTCTGTCGGATATGGGGTTCCGGCAAACCCTTAAGGTTCAAACACTGGGGTGCGCGCGAAGTCTTTCCCTCCTACTGATCTACGCCCTAGCTCGCTAAGATCTCACGAATGAACTCGACGAACTTGCAACACAGAAAGACACGAGGTTTATACTGGTTCGGGCCATCGTTGTGGTGTAATACCCTACTCCAGTGCGGTGGTGGTGGATTGCCTCTAGGGCTGATGATGAACAGTACAAGGGAAGAACAGCCTCCTGAGGTTGAGGTGTTCTTGTGTGTAGGCTCTCGATCGGGTTGGATCGAGCTAAGATGAGATCCTCATATCCGTCCCTTTCTTCTATGGTGGCTAGCTCTACTTGTATAGGCCCTGGTCCTCTTCCCAAATATCGAGCGGGAAGGGAGCCAACAATGGCAGGCTAATTTGAAGAAGGACAGCTAGTACAAGCTATCCTGACAAAGGTGGTCTTCGCCTGCCAAAAGCTCTGGTGGTGACGCCGTCTTGGGCTCCACGATAACCTCCGTCTTGCCGTCCTCCCAGTCCTGGTCTCATTGCACCAATATGGCAACCTTTGCCTGAGGCCTCGATACTCTTCGCTTGCGCTGGCCTCCTTAGCACCAAAGAGGAAACAAGGACGTTGCGCACGCTGGTGCCCGCCTGGTGTCGTGCGTCATGGCTCACGTCACGAGGGCCTCATGAGGTTTGCCCTTCCTTGATATCTCCGCTCCTCATGAGCATGCCTAGCTAGGCCACTCCAAAGAAGGCCTTGCGTCGTCCGCCTCGCGAGGCTTGGACCCTCGCGAGGGTCTTGGATGCCTTGTTGGTGAAGACGGGCCGTACTGCCTGCTGGCTCAGCCACGCCGCGGGCCGCAGGCAGGCAAGTCTGGGGACCCCCGTTCCCAGAACGCCGACAGTAGCCCCCGGGCCCAAGGTGCGCTGGGGCTTGGCTT
This sequence comes from Triticum urartu, assembly GCF_056163025.1. NCBI lineage: Eukaryota > Viridiplantae > Streptophyta > Magnoliopsida > Poales > Poaceae > Triticum > Triticum urartu. The sequence continues at coordinate 127,352,100 of NC_141874.1, read as the reverse complement.
TGCGGTGAAGCCAAGGGTCAAGTTCGGAGCACCGCGGGCCCAAAAAGCCTACGGCCTCGATTGATGCGTGGTGGGTGATTGGACGTGGGCGTCTCCGCTTCCCCACGTTGCCTTGGCAACTGCTCGACTTGTCAGGTCCCTGTGACATGCAAGGATAACCATCATTACCTGCGATCGTGGGAGACGCCGGTTGGCCTTTTCTTGCTATAAATGGGGAGGGGGCGGAGTCCCCGTTGCCCATCTCTTCCTTGCTCGCTTGCTCCTTCCTCCTTGCTCCATCACTTGCAGTGACACCCATGGCACCATGAAGGAAGTTCTCCGCCGCCGAGAAGGGGAAGGCTCCTCATGAGGGACCCGGCTCCCCGGCGCCCAAGCGCGGCCGCGGCGCCCGCGCAAGCATGCCGCGACCCCCATCGTGGACCATTGTCGAGACGGCGCCATGCCATGCGGAGTGGGTCATCCCAGCCATGGTAGTCCAGTTGATGAGGGGAGGCGTGCCATGGTGGCGCGGCCTCCTCGTCCGCGATTCCACACGGCGGAGGTGTCGCCGGAGTTCATCGTCTGGTCGGAGAACCCGGCCGGCAACTAGCTCCAACTCCCGCGCTTCTTCGCCGGTGAACTGCCGGCCTCTGGTCCAGGCGGACTTTGGCTGCATGCGGATGGCTGCTGCAGAAAGGCCTTTTGGGTCACAGTCAAGACTTCCATCGCGGGCAACATAGCCCTGGCCCGCGGCCGGCAGACATTCGCCCGCGCGCGCGACCTGGGCAGGCGATGCACCCTCCACTTCAGGTACGATGCTGGATCGACCCTTTATGTGAGGGTGTTTGGGAAGATGGTCGTCGCGTCGGGTGCTGCCCTGAGGCGGAAGACGGTGAGGAGGTACTCGGCCTTGGGGACGGTCACGACGAGGACGAGGGCGAGCCCGCCCTCGTCGGCGATCATGTCTCGTCCAGCTACGACGGCTCTTCCTCCGGCTACAGCTCCAGCAGTGGCGGCTATGCCCAGCCGCCGCACCCGCCTTGAGGGCGGCAGCGGATCGTCCCATCGCCGCACCTCCGTCAAGCATGAGGAAGGATCTGGATAGGCTCGGGGTAGTGCTAGGTGCCTATCTTCGCGGATCGCCGCAGCGCTACTTTTGTTTTGCTCTTTTCCTGCATCAAGAATGAAACCAGCATGGGCCCAGGGGGCGTGTATCGAACTATGGTTCCTTGGTTGTATCAGTATGCGTGTTGTTCTCGTGCTGTGTCGTTATTTTGCGCAAATATAACTTAACCTGGTATACTCAGGACGTCATCTTCCTCGCGAAGCGTTTATTTCCTCGCATCCATCTTGCCTTGGTTGCCTACATTCGCTCAGGAACTGCGAAAAACTCATTAGGGAGTGCGTCAAAAGATTTGTCGTTCATCCTGGTCCTGACCTGGTGCTTTGTGTCGTGGTACCCGAGAGGCACGGACTAGGAGAGGTGCGCCAGCTTTTGGGCTCAAACGAGGGTGGCTCGCGAGAAGGTAGAAAGAAGAAGAAATGCTCGTGAGGGCACCTGCCTAGCCCCCTCGTGAGGCATGCAGAGAGAGAACACGAGCAAATTTGAGCCAGAAAAAATGCAGTGAGAGGCGAGGGAATCAAATCGGCAAGGAACGCCAAAGGCAAGCTTCAATTAAGGAAAAGCGAGTCAACTACAGAAAGCAAATGAAAAGCCGCGTCCAGCACCTAATCTAGTCTTCAAGTCTTCTCACCAGCATGGAGCTAAGTGCTATCCACTAGGCGTGGGAGGGAGCCCCAGGGCCTGAGGCCGGCGCTCCTGAGACTCCGGGGCGTGTACAGCCCCACTCATTATTACGTGAGAGTGTCATGGGCGGCGATTCTTCACACGCACCGGGCCTTCTTCACAGGCTCTGGGCCTTTCTTCTAAGGCTCTGGGCCTTGCTTCTCAGGCTCTGGGCCTTGCTTCATGGATAGAACTTCCGGAGGTGCTGGATGTTCCAGGCGTTCTGGATGGGTATCCCGTCCTGCGTCTCCAGGCGCGCCGCACCCGGCCTGGAGACATGGACAACACTGAACGGGCCCTCCCACATGGGCGGAAGCTTGTGCAGCCCTTCCCTGGAGAGGACCCTGATACGTCTCCGTCATATCTACTTTTCCAAACACTTTTGCCCTTGTTTTGGACTCTAACTTGCATGATTTGAATGGAACTAACCCGGACTAACGCTGTTTTCAGCAGAATTGCTATGGTGTTATTTATGTGCAGAAACAAAAGTTCTCGGAATGACCTGAAACTTCACAGAACATCTATTCAGAAATAATAAAAAATCCTTGCAAAAGATGAAGACCAGGGGGCCCACCACCTGTCCACGAGGGTGGGGGCGCGCCCCCTACCTCGTGGGCCCCCTGGAGCTCCTCCGACCTCAACTCCAACTCTATATATTTGGTTTCGGGGAGAAAAAAATCAGAGAGAAGGATTCATCGCGTTTTACGATACGGAGCCGCCGCCAAGCCCTAAAACCTCTCAGGAGGGCTGATCTGGAGTCCGTTCGGGGCTCCAGAGAGGGGAATCCGTCACCATCGCCATCATCAACCATCCTCCATCACCAATTTCATGATGCTCACCGCCGTGTGTGAGTAATTCCATCGTAGGCTTGTTGGACGGTGATGGGTTGGATGAGATTTATCATGTAATCGAGTTAGTTTTGTTAGGGTTTGATCCCTAGTATCCACTATGTTCTGAGATTGATGTTGCTATGACTTTGCTATGCTTAATGCTTGTCACTAGGGCCCGAGTGCCATGATTTCAGATCTGAACCTATTATGTTTTCATCAATATATGAGAGTTCTTGATCCTATCTTGCAAGTCTATAGTCACCTATTATGTGTTATGATCCATTAACCCCGAAGTGACAATAATCGGGATACTTACCGGTGATGACCATAGTTTGAGGAGTTCATGTATTCACTATGTGCTAATGCTTTGTTCCGGTACTCTATTAAAAGGAGGCCTTAATATCCCTTAGTTTCCATTAGGACCCCGCTGCCACGGGAGGGTAGGACAAAAGATGTCATGCAAGTTCTTTTCCATAAGCACGTATGACTATATTCGGAATACATGCCTACATTACATTGATGAATTGGAGCTAGTTCTATGTCACCCTAGGTTATGACTGTTACATGATGAACCGCATCTGGCATAATTCTCCATCACTGATCCATTGCCTACGAGCTTTCCATATATTGTTCTTCGCTTATTTACTTTTCCGTTGCTATTGCTATCATCACTACAAAATACCAAAAACATTACTTTTGCTACCGTTACCACTACTATCATATTACTTTGCTACTAAACACTTTGCTGCAGATATTAAGTTTCCAGGTGTGGTTGAATTGACAACTCAGCTGCTAATACTTGAGAATATTCTTTGGCTCCCCTTGTGTTGAATCAATAAATTTGGGTTCAATACTCTAACCTCGAAAACTGTTGTGATCCCCTATACTTGTGGGTTATCAAGACTATTTTCTGGCGCCGTTGCCGGGGAGCATAGCTCTATTCTTTGAGTCACTTGGGATTTATATCTGCCTATCATTATGAAGAACTTGAGAGATCCAAAAACCAAGATTTATCCCTCAACTATGAGGGGAGGTAAGGAACTGCCATCTAGCTCTGCACTTGATTCACCTTCTGTTTTGAGTAAGCTTGCGACACCTAAACCTGCTTCTGCTATTCGTTCTGATATGTCACATGTTATTGATGATGCCACTTCTCCTATGCATGATACTTATGATGAAACTACTTCTATGCATGATACTACTGTGCCACTTGGTGAATTTCTTGATGAACAACTTGCTAGGGTTAGAGAGAATGAAAATATTGAATCTGATAATATTGATGAAAGTGATGATGAAGACTTACCCTTATTCCTAAGGGTTATGTTTTTGATAAAGAAGCTTCTTTAGCTATTTTAGCTTGCAAAGATAGTTATGAACTTAAGAGGTTATTAGCTAAATGGAATAAGCAATCTCTAAATGCTAGGATGCAACCTAACCCTATGTTTGCTACTTCACCTATCTTTGTTACTGATAGGGATTATGAATTCTCTGTTGATCCTGATATAATTACTTTGGTTGAATCTGATCCTTTTCATGGCTATGAATTTGAAACTGTTGTGGCACATCTTACTAAATTAAATGATATCTCCACCCTGTTCACTAACGATGAGAGAACTCGCTACTTTTATATCCTTAAAATATTTCCGTTCTCATTAAAGGGTGATGCTAAGATATGGTTTAATTCTCTTGATCATGGTTGTGTCCGTAGTCCCCAGGATATGATTTATTACTTCTCTGCTAAATATTTCCCTGCTCATAAGAAACAAGCTGCTTTGAGGGATATATATAATTTTGTGCAAATTGAAGAAGAGAGTCTCCCACAAGCTTGGGGGAGGCTTCTCAAATTACTTAATGCTTTGCCTGATCATCCTCTTAAGAAAAATGAAATACTTGATATCTTTTATAATGGACTAACCGATGCCTCCAGAGATTACCTGGATAGTTGTGTTGGTTCTATTTTCTGGGAAAGAACACCAGATGAAGCTGAAATTCTATTGAATAATATGTTGACAAATGAAAATAATTGGACACTTCCTGAACCAGTTCCTGAACCAACTCCTGAGCATATTCCTAAACCAACTCCGAAGAAGAGAGGTGTTCTATTTCTCAGTCCTGAAGATATGCAAGAGGCAAAGAAATCTATGAAAGAAAAAGGTATTAAAGTTGAAGATGTTAAGAATTTACCTCCTATTGAAGAAATACATGGTCTTAATTTACCGCCTGTCGAAGAAACATATGATCTTAATCCATTACCTATTGAAGAAATACATGGTCTTTATAACCCGACACAAGTAGTAAAGGTAAATTCTCTCTATAGATATGATAAAGCTGAAATCCCATTTACTAAGTTTGCTAGTCCATGCTTAGATGAGTTTGATAAATTTATGGTGAAGCAAGAAGATTTAAATGCTTACTTTGGTAGACAATTGAAATACAATTCAAATATGCTTGAGCACTTGGGTGATTATATGGCTAATGTCAAAGGTGAACTTAAACTTATTAGTAAACATGCTTCTATGGTTACCACTCAAGTAGAACAAGTACTTAAAGCTCAAAATGATTTTCTCAATGAATTGAATAGTAAGAATAACGATAACGTTGTTAGAGTTATGACTAGAGGTGGTAGAATGACTCAGGAACCTTTGTATCCTGAAGGCCACCCTAAGAGAATTGAGCAAGATTCTCAGAGAAATAATGTAGATGCACCTAGTCCTTCTAATAGGAAGAAAAAGAAAAATGATAGGACTTTGCATGCTTCTAGTGAACCTATTACTGAAACACTTGAGAATCCAAATGATATTTCTATTTTTGATGTTGAAACACAATCTGGTAATGAACCTGAAACTAGTGATAATGTTAATGATAATGTTCATGATGATGCTCAACGTAGCAATGATAATGATATAGAAATTGAACCTGTTGTTGATCTTGATAACCCACAATCAAAGAATCAACGTTATGATAAGAAAGACTTTGTTTCTAGGAAACACGGAAAGGAAAGAGAGCCTTGGGTTCAGAAACCCATGCCTTTTCCTCCCAAACCATCCAAGAAAAAGGATGATGAGGATTTTGAGCGCTTTGCTGAAATGATTAGACCTATCTTTTTGCGTATGCAATTAACTGATATGCTTAAAATGAATCATTATGCTAAGTATATGAAAGATATTGTTACAAATAAGAGAAAGATACCAGAAGCTGAAATTTTCACCATGCTTGCTAATTATACTTTTAAGGGTGGAATACAAAGAAACTTGGAGATCCAGGAGTACCCACTATACCATGCTCCATTAAAAGAAATTATGTTAAAACTGCTTTATGTGATCTTGGAGCCGGTGTTAGTGTTATGCCTCTCTCTCTTTATATTGTAGACTTGATTTGAATAAGTTGACACCTACTGAAATATCTTTGCAAATGGCTGATAAATCAACTGCTACACCTGTCGGTATCTGTGAGGATGTGCCTGTTGTGGTTGCAAATGTTACTATTTTAACGGACTTTGTTATTCTTGATATTCCCAAGGACGATAGTATGTCTATTATTCTTGGAAGACCTTTTTTGAATACTGCAGGGGCTGTTATTGATTGCACAAAAGGCAATTTCACTTTTCATGTTAATGGAAATGAGCATACGATACACTTTTCGAGGAAACAACCTCAAGTCCACAGTATCAATTCTATTGGAAAAATTCCATCGATTATTTTTGGAGGTTTTGAATTTCCTCTTCCTACCGTCAAGAAGAAATATGATATTCTTATTGTTGGGGATGTGCATATCCCCATTGAGGTAACATAGTGTTATTTGAAATTTCTCCGGTTCCATGTTATTCGGAATGAGTTCGTTAACAAGACTTGATCAACCTTGTTAGTGGATTCCTTTTGATGAGCATGAGATGGATGAAACTAGAAAGCACAACTTTTTGTACCCTACTCTTACTTTCTATTATTTATATTATATAAAATAAAAATATTATTTTTCTGTCTATTATCTGATTTATCCGTGCAATATAAAAATACCCTGAAAATAAAAGTTCTCCAAATGCCCTGAAATTTAAATATGATTTTTCTGGAATATTTGAGAATATTTGGCACTGAGAACACAGCAGGAGGAGCTGGCAGGGCGCGCCCCCTGCCTCGTGGGCCCATGGTGGCCCTCCTCCACTTATCCTTGCACCCACACACTCCTTCTTCCTCCCACAAACACGAATATCCAGCTCAAACCCGAGTCCAAGCTCATTTTGCTGCCATTTTCGATCTCCTTGCTCAAAGCACCTCTCACAAAACTGCTTGGGGAGATTGTTCCTTGGTATGTGACTCCTCCATTGGTCCAATTAGTTTTTGTTCTAGTGCTTTATTCATTGCAAATTTGTGCTGCCTAGGTGACCATGTTCTTGAGCTTGCATGTCAAATTTATATGGTTCCAAGTAGTTTTGATGCATGATATAGGCTCTAGGCACTTGTAGGACTAGTTGCTATCAATATTATTGAGTTTGGCTTACTTTTATTTTGAAGTTACTAAAAAAATTCAGAATTTTTCAGAGGAAGAAATATGCTTAGGAAAATGTACCAAGGCGGTTCTTCAAGGAAGCAAGGGCCCAGGCTTGCAATGTGTGATGCTGATGAAGAGCCACCAAGAGACGCTCCAGTGCGTCCTTGTGAATGGCCTTCAGAAAACTTTATGGATCGAGCGGGAATTAAGGAAGAATTTAATGCATATTTGCGTAACGCTGATCTTGTCAGCTTCGAGGAAGAAAAGTGCCGCCAGTACCACTATCTCACTAGTACCTTTGTGAGGAGGTTCGAATTTCATCTTCACGTAATTCTCCAATTGTCCTATTTGATCTCTATGAAAAATCTTATACTATGGACTTAGAGGATTTTACCACTGCTTGCAAACTTCCACAATGGGGTAGTGCTAGTGAACCCCGCAAATCTTAATTTAGAGATTTTCTTGCTAGCATAACTATGGGGAATCTAGAGATATAACACAAGCTACCATAGGGAGCATTCACTTTCCTGATATACATTATTTTGCTCTCTTCATAGGTAGGTGCATAAATGGTAAAGATGAAGCATGTCATATGTGTGCTCCTGACCTCAGTATTCTTAGGAGTGCTGTGTTGGGAGATAAATCTTATAATTTGGGAGCCATTGTTGCACATAGGTTGCATCTGAATAGATTTAATGGAGATTTCTTTGGTGGAATTTATGCAACCCGCTTAGCTGATTTTCTCGGTGTAACCATACGTGAGGATGATATTGTATTGCCTCCCGCTTACCTAGATTTTAATGCTATGGTTCACCGCCAGTTTGTTGAGAGGAGTGAATCACCTCTCTAGTATCGACTAATCTTTGACAGACGGTGTCCTGTCTGTATTATTCTCCCTGCTCCTGCCTTCTTTGATTATTAGGCAAAAGGAAGATGTGTTATCACCAGAGAGGAGGAAGATGAGTACGAGAGGAGGGCAGAGGCCGCTCGCCGCCACGCTGTAGCTCAGGAGGCGATAGCTGCTGCATCTCAGTACGACCCCAACTATTACTACGGATATCCGCCAGGCCAACCGTAGCCATAGACCAACTTAGGCCAAAAGCCTAAGCTTGGGGGAGTACGTATTTCTCACCGACATTACATTCATGTTCACACACTCATTGCTAGATGTCGGTGCTCATACTTTTTCATTGTATCATCCATGCTAGTTTATTTTCCTTTTTATGCTTTCTTCTTGTGTGTTTAATAAAACCTTAAGAAAAACCAAAAAAATTAGTTGTAGTTTTTAATTAGTTTACTTTCCATGCTTGTAGTAGTAATTAAAAAGAAAACCCAAAAAGATTTCATGTTCTTCTTTTTGCTTGTTGGGAGCTTTCCCGTGTAAATAGTTTTATTTCTTTTTTTTCTTTGGGGGTCGATAGGAGAAGACCATAATTAAATTGTTGAAGTAGCTCTTATATGCATTATTGTTGATCTGACAAAAGAGCCCATATTGCCTTGTCTTCTCCTGTTTATTGAATGCTTGCAGATTCCAGCTTAGTCCAATGTACGTGCACTATTATTATTATCCACATCGTTCGTTCGTGCAAGTGAGAGGTAATTATGATGATATATGATGGACTGACTGAGATGAGAAAAGCTGTATGAACTCGACCTCTTTTATTTTTGTAAATATGATTAGTTCATCGTTCCTGATTCAGCCCATTATGAATAAACATGTTTGCAATGACAACTAGAGATCATAGTTTCTTGTGCCATGCTTGATTCGCTAGGAGCTTATAATAGTTTACCTTGCATGCCAACATGCTATTAAAATGGTTGTGATGTGGTATGATAGGGTGGTATCCTCCTCTGAATGATTTAAGTGACTTGACTTGGCGCATGTTCACGCATGTAGTTGAAACAAAATCAACATAGCCTTCACAATATTATGTTCATGGTGGATTATATCCTACTCATGCTTGCATTCGGTGTTGATTAATTTTAATGCATGTTCATGACTATTGTCGCTCTCTAGCTGATCGCTTCCCAGTCCTTTTCTAGCCTTCACCTGTACTAAGAGGGAATACTGCTTGTGCATCCAACTCCATAAACCCCAAAGTTATTCCATATGAGTCCACCATACCTACCTATATACGATATCTACCTGCCATTCCAAGTAAATTTGTATGTGCCAAACTCTAAACCTTCAAATAAATATCATGTTTTGTATACTCGAATAGCTCATGTATCAACTAGGGATGTCCATATCTTCCATGTTAGGCGGGTTATTCTCAAGAGGAGTGGACTCCGCTCCTCACTCACGAGAAAGTGGCTGGTCATCGGGATGCCCAGTCCCATGCTTTATGCAAATCAAATCAAAATAATTGCAAACAAAACTCCCCCTGGGACTCTTGTTAGTTGGAGGCACTCGTTGTTTTGAGCAAGCCATGGATTGATGCTTGTTGGTGGAGGGGGAGTATAAACTTTACCATTCTGTTTGGGAACCGCCTATAATGTGTGTAGCATGGAAGATATTGCCATCTCTTGGTTGTTATGTTGACAATGAAAGTATACCGCTCAAAATATTATTCATCTCTATTTCAAAACTGAGCTCTGGCACCTCTACAAATCCCTACTTCCCTCTGCGAAGGGCCTATCTATTTACTTTCATGTTGAGTCATCATCTTCTTATTAAGAAGCACCAGTTGGAGAGCACCGCTGTCATTTGCATTACTGTTAGTTTACATTGAGTATGACTTGACTGGATCTCTTTTACCATGAATTACAATGTCTAGTCAGTCCTTGATCTTTAAAGGTGCTCTACATTTATGTTTTGCGGTCTCAGATAGGGCTAGCAAGATACGATCTTGTTATATCATATTATGATTGTTTTGAGAAAGTGTTGTCATCCGAGATTTATTATTATTCCTCGCTAGTTGATTATGCCATTGATATGAGTAAACTATAGACCTAAGCGTTATTGTGAATGTGGTTAGTCATAATCTTTGCTGAAAACTTGAATGCTGGCTTTACATATTTACAACAACAAGAGCAAACAGAGTTTGTAAAAGTTTTTCTTTATCACTTTCAGTTTATCAACTGAATTGCTTGAGGACAAGCAAAGGTTTAAGCTTGGGGGAGTTGATACGTATCCTTCGTATCTACTTTTCCAAACACTTTTGCCCTTGTTTTGGACTCTAACTTGCATGATTTGAATGGAACTAACCCGGACTGACGCTGTTTTCAGCAGAATTGCAATGGTGTTATTTATGTGCAGAAACAAAAGTTCTCAGAATGACCTGAAACTTCACGGAACATCTATTCGGAAATAATAAAAAATCCTTGCAAAAGATGAAGACCAGGGGGCCCACCACCTGTCCACGAGGGTGGGGGGCACGCCTGCCCCCTAGGGCGCGCCCCCTACCTCGTGGGCCCCCTGGAGCTCCTCCGACCTCAACTCCAACTCTAAATATTTGGTTTCGGGGAGAAAAAAATCAGAGAGAAGGATTCATCGTGTTTTACGATACGGAGCCGCCGCCAAGCCCTAAAACCTCTCGGGAGGGCTGATCTGGAGTCCGTTCGGGGCTCCGGAGAGGGGAATCCGTCGCCATCGTCATCATCAACCATCCTCCATCACCAATTTCATGATGCTTACCTCCGTGCGTGAGTAATTCCATCGTAGGCTTGCTGGACGGTGATGGGTTGGATGAGATTTATCATGTAATTGAGTTAGTTTTGTTAGGGTTTGATCCCTAGTATCCACTATGTTCTGAGATTGATGTTGCTATGACTTTGCTATGGTTAATGCTTGTCACTAGGGCCCGAGTGCCATGATTTCAGATCTGAACCTATTATGTTTTCATCAATATATGAGAGTTCTTGATCCTATCTTGCAAGTCTATAGTCACCTATTATGTGTTATGATCCGTTAACCCCGAAGTGACAATAATCGGGATACTTACCGGTGATGACCATAGTTTGAGGAGTTCATGTATTCACTATGTGCTAATGCTTTGTTCCGGTACTCTATTAAAAGGAGGCCTTAATATCCCTTAGTTTCCATTAGGACCCCGCTGTCACAGGAGGGTAGGACAAAAGATGTCATGCAAGTTCTTTTCCATAAGCACGTATGACTATATTCAGAATACATGCCTACATTACATTGATGAATTGGAGCTAGTTCTGTGTCACCCTAGGTTATGACTGTTACATGATGAACCGCATCCGGCATAATTCTCCATCATTGATCCATTGCCTACGAGCTTTCCATATATTGTTCTTCGCTTATTTTCTTTTCCGTTGCTATTGCTATCATCACTACAAAATACCAAAAACATTACTTTTGCTACCGTTACCACTACTATCATATTACTTTGCTACTAAACACTTTGCTGCAGATATTAAGTTTCCAGGTGTGGTTGAATTGACAACTCACCTGCTAATACTTGAGAATATTCTCTGGCTCCCCTTGTGTCGAATCAATAAATTTGGGTTGAATACTCTACCCTCGAAAACTGTTGCGATCCCCTATACTTGTGGGTTATCAGACCCGCCTCAGGACGAGGTCGCCCACCTCGAGCGTCCTAGAGCGGATGTTGTGGCAGTGGTATCGCCGCAGCGCTTGTTGGTACCTTGCTGCCCTCAACGCGGCTTCGCGACGGTGTTCCTCCCCCAGCACGAGATCCATCCCCCGCATGGCGTCCTGCTGCGTTTCGTCGAACGCTAGGACCCGTGCGGAGTGATGCTTGACCTCATGAGGAAGGACTGCTTCAGCTCCATAGACGAGGAAGAATGGAGTCTCGCCCGTTGGCCTGGTGGCGGTGGTTCGGATGGACCACAGCACGGTCTAGAGCTCGTCATGCCATCCCCTACCGCAGGCCTCCAGCTTCTTCTTGAAGGTCCTGCTCTTGAGGCCCCTCAGGACCTCCGCGTTAGCGTGCTCGGCCTGACCGTTACTCCTGGGGTGGGCCACCGAAGCGTAGCAGATCTGCGTTCCAAGGTTAGCACAGTAGGTCTTGAAGAGGTTACTAGCAAACTGCGAGCCGTTATGTGTGATGATGCGGTTGGGGACCCCGAAGCGGCTCACGAGGCCCTTGATCAACTTAACAGCAGAGCCGGCTGGAATGGTACGGACGGCTTCCACTTCCGCCCACTTGGTGAACTTGTCGATGGCGACGTAGAGATAGCGTTAGCCCCCTGGAGCCCGGGGAAACGGGCCTAGGATGTCCAGCCCCCAGACCGCAAACGGCCATGTGAGCGGGATGGTTTGGAGGCCCTGAGCAGGCTGATGGATTTGCTTGGCGTGGAATTGGCAAGCTTCATAGGACTTCACCAGCTCGGCCGCGTCGTTGAGTGATGTAGGCCAATAGAATCCACTGCGGAACACCTTGCCGACGAGGATCCGTGACGACGAGTGATGTCCGCAGTCACCACCGTGTATGTCAATCAGCAACTCCCTTCCTTGATCGCTGGAGATGCAGCGCAGCGTGACATCGTTCGGTCGTTTCCTGTATAACTCGCCGTCTTGGATACAGTATGTCGTGGCTTGCCGGGCCACGCGCTCCGCGTCCTCTTCCTTCTCCGGCAGCGTCCCGTGCACCAGGTACTCTTTGAGTTCCTTGATCCAGCACTCCTCCTGGGGCTCGAGCGCCAAGAGCAGCCGAGCTCCTGAGGTCGGGCCATAGGCTGGGGCTCCCGCGACCGGGGGCTATGGGAGCTCCTCCCGAGGCTGAGTCATGCTTGAAACAGGTGGCGTAGCTGATGGCTTGAAGAGCCGCTCTTCGAAGACGCCGGGCTCTTGTGATTGCCGCTTGGACGCTCTCCTGGCAATGTCATCGGCTTCCTTGTTGGTGCCCTGGGGCACGTGCTGCAGCTCCAGGCCCGAGAACTGCTTTTCCATCTTGCGCACCTCTGCGAGGTAGGCTTCCATGTGCTCGTCCTTTGGCTCGTACACCTTGTTGGAAAACTTGACGAGCAGCTATGAGTCGCCTTTGACAGTGAGGCGCTTCACCCCTAGAGCCGTCGCAGCCCTCAGGCCAGCTATGAAGCCTTCGTATCCTGCGATGTTGTTGGAGACCTTCTCGCCGTGCTGAAAACAGAGTTGCATAGTGTAGTAGAGTTTGTCTTGAGTGGGTGAGATGAGCACCGCTCCAGCCCCCGCGACCTGGTGTGCGAAGGCGCCATCGAAATACATGACCCAGCCATCTGGTGCCTCGCTTCCTGGGGAGGTGGACAGGTCTTCTCCTTCCTCAAGAGATGGGGCATCTGTCCATTCCGCCACAAAATCGGCGAGCGCGGCTCCCTTGATGACCTTGGTAATGCTGAACTCCAACTGGAATGCTTGCAACTCGATGTTCCACTCAGCAACCCTTTCGGCTGAGTTAGGGCTCCTGAGCACCCTCTCCAATGGGTAGGCTGAGACGACCTTGATAGGGTGGCCTTGGAAGTAGTGTCGCAGCTTGCGCGAGGCCACCAAGAGTGCGAGTAGGAGCTTTTGCGTCATGGGGTAGCGCGCCCTCGCGTCCCGTAGTACGGTGCTGACGAAGTACACCGGGTGCTCGACGAGGGCTGGCACACTGTTGAGGCTCGGGTCCCGCGGAGATTGTGGCATATCCTGAGGTGGTGGGTCTCCTGCGACCTGGCCATCCTCAGGAGCTTCTGCGATGTTGCCCTGCTAAGCTTGGTCTTCCACCACTGATGGCTTTGTTGCGCCTTCCTGACCCCGTGCTGCATCAGCTCTGGCTTGGCGTGGCACACCCTTGTCTTGGCGCTCCTCCCGAACCGCCACTAGCGCCGCGCTGGCGGAGTACGGGGTGGCGGCAAGGTAGAGCACCAGAGGCTCGAGAGGCCGCGGTGCCACCATCACTGGGAGGCTGGTGAGGTATCTCTTGAGGTCTTGGAAGGCCCGGTCGGCCTCCGGGGTCCACTCGAACGGGCCCTTCTTCTTCATGAGCTTAAAGAAGGGTAAGGCGTGCTTGCCTAGCTTGGAGATGAAACGCCCTAACGCGGTCACCCGCCCTGCTAGCTTCTGCATTTCCTTGAGGGTCTGTGGCGGGCTCATGTCTTCGATGGCCTTGATCTTCTCCGGGTTCGCCTCGATCCCTCTGTGGGATACAAGGAACCCCAGTAGCTTGCCGGAGGGGACGCCAAACACGCACTTCTCCGGGTTAAGCCTCAAGTTCACTTGGCGCAAGCTCTCGAAGGTCTCCTCCAAGTCTTGAATCAATGTCCTCGCCTCGCGAGATTTGACCACTATGTCATCAACGTAGGCCTCTGTGTTTCTGCCGAGCTGCCGCCCCAAGGCGATTTGCATCAACCGTTGAAAGGTTGCGCCCGTGTTGCGCAGCCCGAAGGGAATGCAGGTGTAGCAGTACACCCTGCATGGTGTCAGGAAGGTTGTCTTCTCCACATCCTCCGCCGCCATCTTGATTTGGTGGTATCCTGAGAATGCATCCAGGAAACATAGCAAGTCACACTCGGCGGTGGAGTCGACGATTTGATCGATGCGTGGAAGCGGGAATGGATCCTGGGGGCACGCTTTGTAAAGGTTGGTGAAGTCGACGCACATCCGTTCCTTCCCGCCTTTCTTTGGTACTACGACGGGGTTCGTCAGCCATTCGGGGTATCGAACTTCTCGGATGGTACCTGCCGCCTCCAGCTTGCGTGTTTCTTGGACGATGAAGGCCTGCTTCTCTATGGACTGTCGTGTTGATCGCTGCTTCACGGGGCGCACGTTGGGGCACACCCTTATATGATTCTGGATTACCTCTCTCGGAACCCCTGCCAGCTGATTGGGCTCCCGCGCAAATATCTCCTTGTTCGCGCGCAAAAATCTCATCAAAGCTTCTTCTTGTCCCAGGTCAAGGCCGGTTCCTATGGTGAAGGTGGCTCCTGAAGACCCGTCCTCACTGACCGGCACCTGGTTGGTCTCCGCCTTGTCTTGAGTGAACAGCTGCTTCTTCTTGGTGGGCGCGATCTCCTTGGCCTCGGGCGTACCGGCGCCGGCTGACTGTGCTGCTGCCGCGGTCTTGAAGGCGAGCCTGAGTGCCGCCACGGCCTCCTTAGTGTCCCCCTTGATGGTGAGGACGCCCTTGCTCCCAGGCATCTTCATGAGGTTGTAGGCTGGGTGAGTCGCCGCCATGAACTGAGCGAGAGACGGGTACCCGAGGATGGCGTTGTACGGGAGACCGATGCGGGCGATGTCAAAGTCCACCAGCTCGGTGCGATAGTTGTCTCGCGTGCCAAAGGTGATAGGGAGGCGGATCTGCCCCAGAGAGTGAGCGGCTCCACCACCCACTCCTGTGAAGGGCTTGCTGAGGCCGAGCCGTTCTGGCGGCACATGAAGGAGACTGAAGGCTTCTACGGAGAGCAAGTTGAGGCCGGCGCCGCCGTCGATGAGGGTCTTAGTAACGGCCATGTTGCAGATGGTGGGTGTGCAGAGCATCGGGAGCTTCCCGGAGCCGGCGGTGGAGTCGGGGTGGTCTTCCGAGCCGAAGGTGAGGTCGGCCTCCGGCGCAGCCCAACCCGGTGGAGCCCCTGGCCGCTTGGGGGCTGCCCCAATCGGACGGAAGAAAGTTTTGACGTGGCGATCCGAAGGTGGTTCTTGGGAGCCACCCAGCAGTGCCGCGACTGCGTGGTGCACCGGCACCGCGTAGCGCGCGATGAAGAGGTGGCGGAGTTCCCCCAGGATGCCACCGTGGATCCCAGGAGGTCGAGCAGCCAGGCGCGCGGCTCGTCGGCGTGGGCCATGGGGAACCAGTTGGCCATGATCTTGTCGTCGCCTCCGGCTTTGAGGACGGACTCCTCATATGCTAGCAGGAATGGTGCCAAGTCTGCCGTGCCGTCGTAACGCGACGGCATCTCCGGCTTGAACTTGGCCGGCCACTGCACTCGCCACAGGGCGGGGGCCAGGGCTCGGTACCCAGACTCCCTGCTGCCGGTGTTGGACGCGGAGGTGGGTGGCGGGGCACCTGCCATGGGGGCATAGTGCGGCAGTACAGGGCGCAGGTTGGTGGAGAGGAGCCCCGGTGCACCCCTACCTGGCGCGCCAAATGTCGGATGTGGGGTTCCGGCAAACCCTTAAGGTTCGAACACTAGGGTGCGCGCGAAGTCTTTCCCTCCTACTGATCTACGCCCTAGCTCGCTAAGATCTCGCGGACGAACTCGACGAACTCGCAACACAGAAAGACACGAGGTTTATACTGGTTCGGGCCACCGTTGTGGTGTAATACCCTACTCCAGTACGGTGGTGGTGGATTGCCTCTAGGGCTGATGATGAACAATACAAGGGAAGAACAGCCTCCTGAGGTTGAGGTGTTCTTGTGTGTAGGCTCTCGGTCGGGTTGGATCGAGCTAAGATGAGATCCTCAGATCCGTCCCTTTCTTCTATGGTGGCTAGCTCTACTTATATAGGCCCTGATCCTCTTCCCAAATATCGAGCGGGAAGGGAGCCAACAACGGCGGGCTAATTTGAAGGGGGGCAGCTAGTACAAGCTATCCTGACAAAGGTGGTCTTCGCCTGCCAAAAGCTCTAGTGGTGACGCCATCTTGGGCTCCACAATGACCTCCGTCTTGTCGTCCTCCTGATCCTAGTCTCGTTGCATCGATATGGCAACCTTTGCCTGATGCCTCGGTACTCTTCGCCTGCGCTGGCCTCCTTAGCACCAAAGAGGAAACAAGGACGCTGGCCTCCCTTACTGACCAAA
Organism: Triticum urartu; assembly: GCF_056163025.1. NCBI lineage: Eukaryota > Viridiplantae > Streptophyta > Magnoliopsida > Poales > Poaceae > Triticum > Triticum urartu. The sequence goes on along the minus strand of NC_141874.1, from coordinate 127,335,334 downwards.
GCGCATACTTATGCGTAGATTAAGCGTAGTTATTCGCAATGCGTTTTGCCAACGTCTAGAGCCTAGGCGCGCTTAAGCACTCGCTTAGGCATGCCTTTTTTAACTATAATTTTTTTGGACCATGAAATTTGGCCGTACCCTAACAATGTTCGTCATACCTATTTCAGCTATGCACTTTCATTTCATCAGATGAAAGTATTTTTTGGTTGTTCAGAAAGCACGGATATTTTTATTTTGAGGTGTTTTTTAAATAAAAATTCCAGAATATTTTTAAAAAATTATCATTTTTATGGTGATGAACATCTTTTTTGAAATATTATATTTCGTTTGTAATTTTTTGCACTGTTTTTTGTGCTTATACATCCCACAAGTAGTTAAGCAGGCAACAATCTGAAGGCCGAATCGGCAAAGCACTAAAAGCAGCCCACTCGTACAAACCAGCCAGTCGACCGATTCCCAATTCTTTAACTTAGCTGATGCCTGACGACGGCGCTGGCCGATGACTCCAACCCTCAACTGGCCGGTGGGAGGAGCACCAATATAGAAAACAATTATGCTTCTCCCCTGCTCGGCTACTCCCGGCCTAGCTGCTGCAACGACGGTGGCGGCGGTGCCGCGGCCGACGGCACCACCAGGTCCATGCAAGGCACCAGCCACCAGCCACCAGCAAGCATGTCTCCAGCCAAAACAATTAAAAAATCAGTATATAAAATAATTGGTTAGAAAGGTGATTAAAAAATTAGAATATAGAAAAAGTATATAATGAATATAAAAACATACCCACAATTTCATGTCAATGTTTCTCTATCAATTGTTTTGTTTTTTGTGCCATTTGGATGTCATCAAACATAATCTTCCGTACGACCAAATTAAAGCAATCTCGGTCCATGCCTTCATGGGTAAATCATCCTTTAGCATTTCTTGTATTTTTTTGAGAGACAAACTAATTGGATATGGCTTTGAACTTGGGATCCATACTTTTCTTATAATGATAAAATAAATAAAATAGGTAAGAAATACATATGCCACCTTATACATGTCTATGTGTTTACTAGACATTCTACTACAAATTATCACATATCAGTCGGCATCAACAAGGCAATTATGTCACATAGGTAACTACTAACTACATTTTGGTAGATGGTATTAGGCAACCAGCACAAAAGTAGAGACGATACTAAAACCTATATGCTTAGAATTGGACGATGATATTCTAGAATTGTCGTTGTCTATGTATGAGAAACCAGTCATAATAATAAATCAACAACAACAGCAGATGTACGGTTGGCGGTTGCTAAGGTGATATCTAAATTACACAACCAACTATCTTTAGCTTAGATATTCGCCTAAGAGGGGAAATTAGGGATAACCCATGAACTACTACTTCGTCCTTATTCATATAAACCTGAAAATGTTGGCAAAATGTGCTACTCTTGTTACCCCAGAAGTTATGGTCATTGACAGAAAACTGACTAAAAGATCAGTGCCACCTTTTTTGTTCATTTACTGACTGAAGTGTAGCATCTATGAATATTTCAAGCTTGAATCAAACAGGGAGAAACATAACTTACAGTCTGCACGTCGTTATCATCAAGTGTGACGCATGTCCGAGAGCCAAACCTCCTTCGCCTTTACCTGAGTTCTATCAGACGCCTTTGGCACCTGCACGCGCACACACAACAGAGACATCAAAACGAATTATCCTACACTTGAACAACAACATTATAGTTTGCACGAAATTCTATCCATCGATGCCAAAGTTCAGAACCAGCATGCCCACAAAAACATAATACAAAATATATGATGCAGGCAAGACGCTGCTGCAGCTGAAGCTGGCAAGAGAAAATAATTCTTATTAATTAGTGAAGTAAACACATATGACTCAGCCATGCTAAACCATTAGCAGGAAACGAACTCTTAGCTAGACTGATAAACTCATATGATTTTAGTTCTAATTGGTCCCGAATTTCCAGATAGTTACCTTCGTGTTGTCAAGTGACATCTCACCTCCAAGGAAAAACTTGTTAGCCTCATCATTCCCAGTGTAAGCAAGAACCTATAAATTAACAGAATAGAAATGCATCAAAAACAGGAGCAAGCACGTTCAAATGCAGGCCAAATTGATGTATATATTTCCTTGCAGCAAGACAACATGACAAAATGATGAAGCATCACAGTGGCCCAGATTTTTGCACTCTTTCTAAAACAGAACATGGATCCCTCATTGCAAGAACTAAAGCGTAGAAGAACTAAATAAAAGTAGGGGTCGCAACATGTAAAGTGTTTATCCTCAGTGTGCTACTAATCCCAATTTGGTAGCTACTGTCAGTTTAATTATTTGTTTAAAACATCCTCCCATGTGGTTGGCTAATGCTGCCCAGTTCTACTTTTAGGAAATGGTGGTAAGTTATGAAATTAGCTACCTCGTGGGGGAATATTTATCCTCAGCGTGCTACTAATCCCAATTCGGTAGCTACTGTCAGTTTATCCTCGGCGTGTAAAGTGTAAAGTGCCTAATAATAGTGCATGTCAGCGTTGGGAAACGCAGAAATTTCAAAAAAAATCCTACGCACACGCAAGATCTATCATGGTGATGCATAACAACGAGAGGGGAAAGTGTGTCTACATACCCTCGTAGACCAAAAGCGGAAGCGTTTTATCAACGTGGTTGATGTAGTCGTACACCTTCATGATCCGTCCCGATCAAGTACCGAACGTAAGGCACCTCCGCGTTCAGCACAGGTTCAGCTCGATGACGTCCTCGCCTTCTTGATCCAGCAAGACGGGCGAAGTAGTAGATGAGTTCCGGCAGCACGACGGCATGGTGACGGTGTTGGTGAAGAACAATCTTCGCAGGGCTTCGCCTAAGCACTACGAAAATTATGACGGAGGATAAACTAGAGGGACGGGGTTGCCGGCACACGGCTTGGTGTTTCTTGATGTGTCCTGGGTGCTAGCCCTACCCCTCTATTTATATGTTGAGCCTTGGGGTCGAAACTTTGAGTAAAAGCCTACACAAAGTCGGTTTCACCCGAAAGGCAAGAGTCCGTCTCGGACTCCAGGACCAGACGCCAGGGATCCCGGCGTCTGGACCCAGACGCCAGGGACCCTGGCGTCTGGCCCCTAGACTCCGCAAAACTTCCTTTTGCTCTTTCCAAAAACCTTGTGGACTTTCCCCTTTGGCCCAAATAAAGTGTTCTCGTACCCAAACATTTCGGGAAACATCCGGAACCCCTTCCGGTGAATTCCGGAACCCTTCCGGAGACCAAACACTATTATCCCATGTATCAATCTTTATCTCCGGACCATTCCGGAGTTCCTCGTCATGTCCGTGATCTCATCCGGGATTCCGAACAACATTCGGTCACCAACATACATAACTCATATAGTACTATATCATCAACGAACGTTAAGCGTGCGGACCCTACGGGTTCGAGAACTATGTAGACATGACCGAGACACCTCTCTGGTGAATAACCAATAGCGGAACCTGGATGCCCATATTGGCTCCTACATATTCTATGAAGATCTTTATCGGTCGAACCGCATAACAACATACGTTGTTCCCTTTGTCATCGGTATGTTACTTGCCCGAGATTCGATCGTCGGTATCTCAATACCTAGTTCAATCTCGTTACCGACAAGTCTCTTTACTCGTTCTGTAATGCATCATCCCGCAACTAACTCATTAGTCACATTGCTTACAAGGCTCATAGTGATGTACACTACCGAGAGGGCCCAGAGATACATCTCCGATAGACGGAGTGACAAATCCTAATCTCGATCTATGCCAACTCAACAAACACCATCTGAGACACCTGTAGAGCACCTTTATAATCACCCAGTTACGTTATGACGTTTGATAGCACACAAAGTGTTCCTCCGGTATTCGGGAGTTGCATGATCTCATAGTCATAGGAACATGTATAAGTTATGGAGAAAGCAATAGCAACAAACTAAACGATCATTGTGCTAAGCTAACGGATGGGTCAAGTCAATCACATCATTCTCTAATGATGTGATCCCGTTTATCAAATGACAACTCTTTGACCATGGCTAGGGAACTTAACCATCTTTGATAAACGAGCTAGTCAAGTAGAGGCATACTAGTGACACTCTGTTTGTCTATGTATTCACACATGCACTAAGTTTCCGGTTAGTACAATTCTAGCATGAATAATAAACATTTAACATGATATAAGGAAATATAAATAACAACTTTATTATTGCCCCTTGGGCATATTTCCTTCAGTCTCCCACTTGCACTAGAGTCAATAATCTAGATTACATTGTGATGATTCTAACACCCATGGAGTCTTGGTGTTGATCATGTTTTGCTCGTGGAAGAGGCTTAGTCAACGTGTCTGCAATATTCAGATACGTATATATCTTGCAAATCTCTATGTCTCCCTCCTTGACTTGACCGCGGGTGGAATTTAAGCGTCTCTTGATGTGCTTGGTTCTCTTGTGAAATCTGGATTCCTTTGCCAAGGCAATTGCACCAGTATTGTCACAAAAGATTTTCATTGGACCCGATGCACTAGGTATGACACCTAGATCGGGTATGAACTCCTTCATCCAGACTCCTTCATTTGCTGGTTCCTAAGCAGCTATGTACTCCGCTTCACATGTAGATCCCGCCACAACGCTATGCTTGGAACTCCACCAACTGACAGCTCCACCATTTAATAAAAATATGTATTCGGTTTGTGACTTAAGAGTCATCCGGATCAGTGTCAAAGCCTGCATCGATGTAACCATTTACGATGAGCTCTTTGTCCCCTCCATAAATGAGAAACATATCCTTAGTCCTTTTTAGGTATTTCAGGATGTTTTTGACCGTTGTCCAGTGATCCACTCCTGGATTACTTTGGTACCTCCCTGCTAAACTGATAGCAAGGCACACATCAGGTCTGGTACACAGCATTGCTTACATGATAGAGCCTATGGCTGAAGCATAGGGAACACCTTTCACTTTCTCTCTATCTTCTGCAGTGGTCAGACATTGAGTCTAACTCAACTTCACACCTTGTAACACAGGCAAGAACCCTTTCTTTGCTTGATCCATTTTGAACTTTTTCAAAACTTTGTCAATGTATGTGCTTTGTGAAAGTCCAATTAAGCATCTTGATCTATCTCTATAGATCTTGATGCATAATATATAAGCAGCTTCACCGAGGTCTTTCATTGAAAAATTCTTATTCAAGTATCCTTTTATGCAATTCAGAAATTCAGTATCATTTCCGATCAACAATATGTCATCTACATATAATATCAGAAATGCTATAGAGCTCCCACTCACTTTCTTGTAAATACAGACTTCTCCAAAAGTCTGTATAAAACCATATGCTTTGATCACACTATCAAAGCATATATTCCAACTCTGAGAGGCTTGCACCAGTCCATAAATTGATCGCTGGAGCATGCACACTTTGTTAGCACCTTTTGGATCGACAAAACCTTCTGGTTGCATCATATACAACTCTTCTTTAAGATATCCATTAAGAAATGCAGTTTTGACATCCATTTGCCAAATTTCATAATCATAAAATGCGGCAATTGCTAACATGATTCGGACGGACTTAAGCATCGCTACGGGTGAGAAGGTCTCATCGTAGTCAACTCCTTGAACTTGTCGAAAACCTGTTGCAACAAGTCAAGCTTTGTAGACAGTAACATTACCGTCAGCATCAGTCTTCTTCCTGAAGATCCATTTATTCTCTATGGCCTGCCGATCAATGGGCAAGTCAACCAAAGTCCACACTTTGTTCTCATACATGGATCCCATCTCAGATTTCATGGCCTCAAGCCATTTTGCGGAATCTGGGCTCATCATCGCTTCCTCATAGTTCGTAGGTTCCTCATGGTCAAGTAACATGAATTCCAGAACAGGATTACCGTACCACCTTGGTGCGGATCTTACTCTGGTTGACCTACGAGGTTCGGTAGTAACTTGATCAGAAGTTTTATGATCATCATCATTAGCTTCCTCACTTACTGGTGTAGGAATCACTGGAACTGATTTCAGTGATGAACTACTCTCCAATAAGGGAGCAGGTACGATTACCTCATCAAGTTCTACTTTCCTCCCACTCACTTCTTTCAAGAGAAACTCCTTCTCTAGAAAGGATCCATTCTTAACAACGAATATCTTGCCTTAGGATTTGTGATAGAAGGTGTACCCAACAGTCTCCTTTGGGTATCCTATGAAGACACATTTCTCCGATTTGGGTTCGAGCTTATCAGGTTGAAGCTTTTTCACATAAGCATCGCAGCCCCAAACTTTAAGAAATGACAACTTTGGTTTCTTTCCAAACCATAGTTCATAAGGTGTCGTCTCAACGGATTGTGATGGTGCCCTATTTAACGTGAATGCAGCCGTCTCTAAAGCATAACCCCAAAATGATAGCGGCAAATCAGTGAGAGACATCATAGATCGCACCATATCTAATAAAGTGTGGTTACGACGTTCGGATACACCATTACGTTGTGGTGTTCCAGGTGGCGTGAGTTGCGAAACTATTCCGCATTGTTTCAAATGAAGTCCAAACTCATAACTCAAATATTCACCTCCACGATCAGATCGCAGAAACTTGATTTTCTTGTTACGATGATTTTCCACTTCACTCTGAAATTCTTTGAACTTTTCAAATATTTCAGACTTATGTTTCATTAAGTAGATATACTCATATATGCTTAAATCATCTGTGAAGGTGAGAAAATAACGATATCCGCCGCGAGCCTCAATGTTCATTGGACCACATACATCAGTATGTATGATTTCTAATAACTCTGTTGCTCGCTCCATTGTTCCGGAGAATGGAGTTTTAGTCATCTTGCCCATGAGGCATGGTTCACAAGTACCAAGTGATTCATAATCAAGTGATTCCAAAAGTCCATCAGAATGGAGTTTCTTCATGCGCTTTACACCAATATGACCTAAATGGTTGTGCTACAAATAAGTTGCACTATCATTATAAACTCTGCATCTTTTGGCTTTAATATTATGATCATGTGTATCACTACTATCAAGATTTAGTAAAAATAGACCACTCATCAAGGGTCCATGGCCATAAAAGATATTACTCATATAAATAGAACAACCATTATTCTATGATTTAAATGAATAACCGTCTCGCATCAAACAAGATCCAAATATAATGTGCATGCTCAACGCTGGCACCAAATAACAATTATTTAGGTATAAAACTAATCCCGAAGGTAGATGTAGAGGTAGCGTGCCGGCGGCGATCACATCGACTTTGGAACCATTTCCCACGTGCATCGTCACCTCGTCCTTAGCCAATCTTCGCTTAATCCGTAGCCCCTGTTTCGAGTTGCAAATGTTAGCAACTGAACCAGTATCAAATACCCAGGAACTACTGCGAGCATTAGTAAGGTACACATCAATAACATGTATATCAAATATACCTTTCACTTTGCCATCCTTCTTCTCTGCCAAGTACTTGGGACAGTTCCATTTCCAGTGACCAGTCCCTTTGTAGTAGAAGCACTCAGTCTCAGGCTTAGGTCCATACTTAGGTTTCTTCACTTGAGCAGCAAATGGCTTGTTGTTCTTCTTGAAGTTCCCCTTCTTCCCTTTACCCTTTTTCTTGAAACTGGTGATCTTGTTGACCATCAACACTTGATGCTCCTTCTTGATTTCTACCTCCGTTGCCTTTAGCATTGCGAAGAGCTCGGGAAATGTCTTATCCATCCCTTGCATATTATAGTTCATCACGAAGCTCTTGTAGCTTGGTGGCAGTAATTGAAGAACTCTGTCAATGACACTATCATCAGGAAGATTAACTCCCAGCTGAGTCAAGTGGTTGTGGTACCCAGACATTCTGAGTATATGTTCACTGACAGAACTATTCTCCTCCATTCTGCAGTTGTAGAACTTATTGGGGACTTCATATCTCTCAATCCAGGCATTAGCTTGAAATATTAACTTCAACTCCTGGAACATCTCATATGCTCCGTGACATTCAAAACGTCGTTGAAGTCCCGGTTCTAAGCCGTAAAGCATGGCACACTGAACTATCGAGTAGTCATCAGCTTTGCTATGCCAGGTGTTCATAACATCTGGCGTTGCTCCTGCAGTGGGTTTGTCACCTAGCGATGCTTCCAGGACGTAATTCTTCTGTGCAGCAATGAGGATAATCCTCAAGTTATGGACCCAGTCTGTGTAGTTGCTACCATCATCTTTCAACTTAGCTTTCTCTAGGAACGCATTAAAATTCAACGGAACAACAGCACGGGCCATCTATCTACAACAACATAGACATGCAAAATACTATCAGGTACTAAGTTCATGATAAATTAAAGTTCAATTAATCAAATTACTTAAGAACTCCCACTTAGATAGACATCTCTCTAATCATCTAAGTGATCACATGATCCATATCAACTAAACCATGTCCGATCATCACGTGAGATGGAGTAGTTTTCAATGGTGAACATCACTATGTTGATCATATCTACTATATGATTCACGCTCGACCTTTTGGTCTTAGTGTTCCGAGGCCATATCTTCATATGCTAGGCTCGTCAAGTTTAGCCCGAGTATTCCGCGTGTGCAAAACTGGCTTGCGCCCGTTGTATGTGAACGTAGAGCTTATCACACCCGATCATCACGTGGTGTCTCGGCATGACAAACTGTAGCAACTGTGCATACTCAAGGAGAACACTTATACCTTGAAATTTAGTGAGAGATCATCTTATAATGCTACCGCCGAACTAAGCAAAATAAGATGCATAAAGAATAAACATCACATGCAATCAATAAAAGTGATATGATATGGCCATCATCATCTTGTACCTTTGAACTCCATCTCCAAAGCACCGTCATGATCACCATCGTCACCGGCTTGAGACCTTGATCTCCATCGAAGCATCATTGTCGTCTCGCCAACTATTGCTTCTACGACTATCGCTACCGCTTAGTGATAAAGTAAAGCAATTACATGGCGATTGCATTTCATACAATAAAGCGACAACCACATGCTCCTGCCAGTTGCCAATAACTGTGTTACAAAACATGATCATCTCATACAATAAAATTTAGCATCATGTCTTGACCATATCACATCACAACATGCCCTGCAAAAACAAGTTAGACGTCCTCTACTTTGTTGTTGCAAGTTTTACGTGGCTGCTACGGGCTGAGCAAGAACCGTTCTTACCTACGCATCAAAAACCACAACGCGGTATAGTGATTGTTTTTTGATCTTCAGAAAGAACCCTGCTCATTGAATCCAATTCAACTAAAGTTAGAGAAACTGACACCCACCAGCCACCTGTGTGCGAAGCACGTCGGTAGAAGCAGTCTCGAGTAAGTGTACGCGTAATGTCAGTCTGAGCCGCTTCATCCAACAATACCGCTGAATCAAGAATCAACTAGTGACGGCAAGCAAGATGAATATACCCACGCCCACAACTCATTTTTTGTTCTACTCGTGCATATAACATCTACGCATAAACATGGCTCTGATACCACTGTTGGGAAACACAGTAATTTCAAGAAAAACTACGTAGACGCAAGATCTATCATGGTGATGCATAGCAACGAGAGGGGAGAGTGTGTCTACGTACCCTCGTAGACCGAAGGCAGAAGCGTTTTATCAACGCAGTTGATGTAGTCATACACCTTCACGATCCGTCCCAATCACGTACGGCACCTCCGCGTTCAGCACATGTTCAGCTCGATGACGTCCTCGCCTTCTCGATCCAGCAAGACGGGCGAAGTAGTAGATGAGTTCCGGCAGCATGACGGCGTGGTGACGGTGTTGGTGAAGAACAATCTTCGAGGGCTTCTGAGGGAGTCCTGGATTAGGGGGTGTTCGGATAGCCAGACTATACCTTCAGCCGGACTCCTGGACTATGAAGATACAAGATTGAAGACTCCGTCCCGTGTCCAGAAGGGACTTTCCTTGGCGTGGAAGGCAAGCTTGGTGATACGGATATGAAGATCTCCTACCATTGTAACCCACTCTATGTAACCCTAACCCTATCCGATGTCTATATAAACCGGAGGGTTTTAGTCTGTAGGACAACATACACATCAACAATCATACCATAGGCTAGCTTCTAGGGTTTAGCCTCCTCGATCTCGTGGTAGATCTACTCTTGTACTACCCATATCATCAATATTAATCAAGCAGGACGTAGGGTTTTACCTCCATCGAGAGGGCCCGAACCTGGGTAAAACTTCGTGTCCCTTGTCTCCTGTTACCATCCGGCCTAGACGCACAGTTCGGGACCCCCTACCCGAGATCCGCCGGTTTTGACACCGACATTGGTGCTTTCATTGAGAGTTCCTCTGTGTCGTCGCCATCAGGAAGGATGCCTCGCCCCGTCTTTAAAGACAGCACCGTTGCTAAGGGAGCTTTGGTTGTCGGCCAAACCCTCCGGTTAGGTGGCTTTCTTATGACCGCCTGTTCGGCTTCTGCGCCAACGATGACCTCTCAAGCCATCGAAAACAATCTTCATGTCAACTCGGAACTCGCCGAGCTGTTAGATCACTCGCCAAGCAGTTAGATCCAATAGAGTTTTCCTCCATAAACGAGCTCTTGGATCACTTCGCCGCCCTGGAGTCGCTACGGATTACGACCAGATTGGGCCTAAAACTGATCTGAGAGAGATTAACTCTCCCCAAGTCACCCATCACGTTGCCGTGGTAGAGGGACAGTGCAGCGACCCTTCATCTATCTTAAGGACTCGCTATGTCCGGATTCCCGATCCCTCCAAGCCGGATACCCGCGGAGGGAGGATATCACTCAAGACCTGAACTTAGAGTCAGGCGACGGGCTGGATTCATTAGGTGAGGCTTCGGATTTAATTCCACCCACCCACCCCAACATAAGCGATCTATCCAAAATCAGGCAAGAACCCGATGAAACAGTACATCATTACTGGGCCAGATTCCTCCTGGTTAAGAATAGGCTAAGGGACTGCCGCGAGGAAGACGCAATCTCAATCTTCTGCAATAATTGCACGGACAAGGGAATACTCAACACCATAAGTCGCCGTGATATTACACGCTTCGCTGACTTGGCGTCCATTGTACGAAAGTACTGTGCGATGGAAAGCGCCTGGAAAACCGAAATAAAATTTTGGGACAATCTGGCCCTGAATACAAACCCAGTCCAAAATAAAAGGGTGCATCATCACCAGTCACCCGGGTCAAGCACTAAAAAGCAAAAACCCTCTACAGGGCATGGAACCGTACTGGAAGGGTGGCTTAATGGACCCTGTAAAATTCACAGTACAGAGGACGCCACACCAACTCACAGCCTCAGAGCATGTTGGATACTCCAGCAGGTGGCCAAAATTGGCAAAAATCTCCTAATTCCGGAGGCCACAGAAAGCCACCCCAGAGACACCAATACGGTATTAACAGTCTTCGAGACTTTCGCATCAAATAATATGCGAAAAAGGACACTCCGCAGCCTTGCCGAAGTCTACCAAGTAGCAACAATAAACCCATGGAGTGACTCGGCTATTACCTTTAACGCCAGTGATGAACCTAAATTCTGAACAGCCCGAGCACTAGCCGCATTGGTCCTCAGTCCAATACTGGACGGCTTTTGTCTTACCAAGGTACTCATGGACGGCGGCAGCGGATTGAACCTCATTTACGAGGAGACTCTTCAAAAAATGGAAATAGACTGGAACCGCATTGAGCGAAGCAGCACAACCTTTAGAGGAATAATCCCCAGTCGGGAAGCACGCTGTACAGGGAAAATCACACTAGATGTGGTGTTCGGCACGCCGATAATTACAGGTCCGAAGAGGTCACGTTCCAGGTGGCTCCGTTCAGCAGCGGCTATCACGCTCTGCTAGGGCGGGAAGCGTTTACAATCTTCCAAGCAATACCCCATTACGGGTACATGAAGCTCAAGATGCCCGGGCCTAACGGGATCATCACTCTCGCTAGTGATCCGGACATAGCACTCCGCGCCGAAAACAAGACAGCCGCACTGGCCCTTGAGGCACTATCCGAAGCCCTAGCGGCTGAGGAGCTGACTGCACTGCGCTCTACGGTGAATAGGGACGATGTGGTACTCGACAAAAGATCCAAGTCCACCTCCTTTAAACCGGCGGACGAAATAGTCAAATTCCAAGTCCATCCAACGGCCCCCAATAAAACAGCTTCCATCGGGGCATAGTTAAACCCTGATGTCGACGCCGCATTGCGAGAGTTCCTACGAGAGAACTGGGACATTTTCGCCTGGCACCCTTCAGACATGCCAGGAATCCCACGCAGGCTGGCCGAGCACAGCTTAAATATCCAAACAGGATTCAAACCTGTCAAACAGGCTCTTCGGCGTTTTTTTGAACCTAAGAGACAGGCCATGGGAGAGGAGCTAGCAAAGCTATTGGAGGCCGGATTCATCAGAGATATAAAACATCCGGACTGGCTAGCAAACCTGGTGATGGTACCAAAGAAGGACAAATCCTGGCGCCTATGTGTTGATTTTAAAGACCTTAACAAGGCTTGCCCAAAGGATCCCTTCCCCCTCCCCCGCATCGATCAAATTATCGATGCTACCCAGGACACGATTCGTTGTGTTTCCTCGGCACATATTCTGGCTACCATCAAATCAAGATGGCAGAACCAGACCAAGCCGCAACGGCCTTTATCACACCATACAGGCCATTCTGCTTCAACACGATGCCCTTCGGGCTCAAAAACGCCGGCGCAACATATCAGCGCATGATTCAGACATGTCTGGCAAGCCAGATCGGCAAAACAGTGGAGGCATATGTAGATGATTTGGTCGTCAAAACAAGACATGTTGAATCTCTAGTAGACGACTTGAGGCTCACATTTGATAACTTCCGAACATACGACATCAAGCTCAACCCGGAAAAATGCGTTTTCGGCGTTCCAGCCGGAAAGCTCTTGGGCTTCATTGTATCCGGTAGAGGAATTGAAGCAAATCCAGCCAAGATCCGAGCTTTGTCGCAACTGGATATCCCAAAGGACCTCAAACAAATACAAAAGTTAACCGGATGCGTGGCGGCTCTAAGCCGCTTTATCTCCCGCTTGGGAGAAAAGGCCCTACCCTTTTATCACCTCCTTCAGTGCACCGAACACTTCAAATGGATGGACGCAGCCACGGCCGGACTCGATGAAATAAAAGCCATACTAGCAACAAACCCAGTCCTGGCCGCGCCAAACATTGGCGAACCAATGCTATTATACATTGCAGCAACACATCAGGTTGTAAGCGCAGTGCTCGTCGTCGAACGAGAAGCGGACGGACACAAATTCCCCCTTCAAAAGCCGGTCTATTATGTGTCCACTGTCCTCACTCCCTGAAAATCACGGTATCCGCATTATCAAAAGATTGCGTACGCGGTATTCATGGCATCCCGGAAGCTACGACACTACTTTCAAGAGTGTTCAATAACAGTAGCCTCGGAAGTACCACTTAACGATATTATAAACAACCGTGACGCAACGGGACGGATTGCGAAATGGGACATCGAGCTCCTCCCGTTCGACATAACTTATAAGCCACGACGAGCCATCAAGTCACAGGTCTTGGCCGACTTCGTCGTAGAATGGACGGAGGCCGAACTCCCTAAAGAGTACGGCACATATTCAAATTGGATCATGCATTTCGACGGCTCCAAGATGTTGGACGGACTGGGGGCTGGCGTCATTCTGACGTCCCCCACAGGAGACACAGTTCAATACATACTACAGATTATGTACACGGACTCCAACAATGTAGCCGAATATGTGGCCCTTCTACATGGTCTCCAGATGGCAGTATCCATGGGCATCCAACGCCTAGAGGTGCGCGGGGACTCGAACCTCGCAATATCCCAAATAAATGGAGACTTCGATGCCAAGTATCCAAAAATGGCAGCTTACCGCAACGCCGTCCTAAAAATGTCAGCTCGTTTTGAGGGGCTTGAATTTCACCATATAGCCCGGGAAAATAATCAGGCGGCAGATGTCCTGGCACGCATCGGCGCAAAACGCGATGTAGTCCCCCCCAACATCTTCTTGGAAAGGCTGTTCAAGCCATCCGTAGCATGGGAAGGGGAGCCGAACAATAACAGCCCGGACCAAACCGCACTGCCCGACACCGAACATTCTGACACAATCGGAGGCTTTGCCAATGAAATAACACCTTCAGCCCACGTAATAATGGTCGTCATCGCCCCGTGGACAGAACCATTCCTCGCCTACCTTACTAGGCAGGAACTCACCGAGGACCAAAATGAGGTACGCTGCATAGTGCGGCGATCCAAAGCCTACAGAGTCCACGAGGGAGAGCTTTATAAGAAAAGCACTAGCGGAGTCCTTCAAAGGTGCATCTCCAAAGAGGAGGGGCGGAATCTCCTGGCTAAAACTCATGCCGGACTCGGCGGTCATCATGCTGCAGCCCGGTCCCTTGTAAGCAAGGCCTTCCGTACAGGCTTTTATTGGCCGACGGCCCGGGCAGACGCTCAGGACTTAGTCCAACGATGCACCGGTTGCCAGCTCTTTGCAAACCAAAGCCATATGCCACCCACCGCCCTCCAAACCATCCCCATTACTTGGCCCTTCGCGGTCTGGGGGCTTGACATGGTTGGACCCCTTAAAGGCGGAACCCACAAGCAAAAATACTTACTGGTCATGGTGGATAAGTTCACCAAATGGATAGAAGCCAAGCCTGTTAAGACGGTCGAATCCGGACCGATGATAGACTTTATATCCGGGGTTGTACACCGTTACGGCGTCCCCCACAGCATCATCACTGATAACGGCACGAACTTCACGGCCGACGAGGTAAAACTCTGGTGCAAAAACATGGGCATCAAGCTCGATTATGCTTCCATCTATCACCCACAAACTAACGGCCAGGTCGAATGTGCAAATGGTCTTATCATGAGCGGCATCAAACCCAGACTAGTGCGGTCCCTCAAGGAATCTAACACGCACTAGGTAGAGGGGCTCAACTCCGTACTTTGGGGGCTGCGGACCACGCCGAATCGCACCACCGGATACACACCATTCTTTATGGTGTACAGCGTAGAGGCAGTTTTGCCTTGCAACATAATTCATGACTCACCTCGAGTGCGCATGTACGAAGAAAGAGAAGCCGAGCTCGATCGGCAGGACAGCTTGGACGCATTGGAGGAGAAGCGTGACGTGGCAAAAGCCCGTTCCGCATTCTATCAACAGCAGGCTCGAAGATACCAAAGCAGAGAAGTACGGGCCAAAAATTACAACGTTGGCGAATTAGTTCTACGACTACCGGACAAGAAAAAGGACAAACTCAAGCCCAAGTGGGAAGGTCCCTTCATAATTGACCAAGTCCTAACTGGTGGAGCGTACCGCCTGCGGGATGCATCGGATAACCGACTCGAGCCAAACCCATGGAACGCAGCCCGTCTCCGAAGATTCTATGCCTAGCGCCGGACTCTGTGTTCGTCTCCTTCCTCTGTCCATTTTTTATATTTTCTGTCTTACATTTCTCTTATTATTCTCTCTCTCTTATAGCCTCTAAAGGCTCATAAAGTGACGCGCTATCCGTGCTCATTAAACCTGGGGGCTTCTTTAAACAGAAGCTTATTCATGCGAGCTTCATGCCCAACACATGTGTCACACTTTCGCATGTACCTTTTATTCACCATTATATGCATCGATATGACTTAAGTTTTGGCCAAGCTGGGTTGCCTGGCTCCTGTGCTTACCCCTACGTTCCCGATTGTTCGGCTAGGTGGTAAAGGGAGCACCTCTGCGATTGTTACTGCCGGGTCAGCCGGACGTGTACCTCAGACTGGGTGAAGCCGAAAGCTAGCGTTCTTAAGGGAATATTCGGTCGGTGAACTAAAGATGGTCTTTTTTATTTTTATCTATACGCCCCCAGATGTTTTTCCTGCGTTTTTTTTCGCAGCATGGACATGCACCTTAGGGCATGCCTCCCAGGGAAAGGAACCCCTAATGGAACTATTCTCCCTGGAAGATGTTTCTTACTAACCATGTAATATAACATACCTAGTCGGGCACTTGTCTGTTCACGCCCTAATGACCCCTACGCCTGGTCTCCATGCATTCCCCGGTTCCTATATAACCGCATGGGAATTCGGACACACTCCGAACCGTCAGGTCCCGAGGCTGAAGCGAAAAGGTTGGCCATGACAAATGATCTACAATCCGGCTAGAAGGCATTATAAATGTCAATTAAATTACATAGTCATTTTGACTGGTTGTATTCCTCTTCAATACCATCTAATAGGCTGTCTAATTTACAGTCCTGCTAGGAATACTTTGCGGCCAACTCTACTTGGCCGTATACTAAGCTTACAGGGATCTCTTTCCCATCAGGCCCTACGGGACCGACCTCGGCCATGTGGTTGGGGTCAGCCTTTGCGTACCGCGTCTTCACCATGGCCCAGGCCTCCCTAGCGCCTTGACGACAGGCTGATATCTTCCACAATCGGAAGCGCCGCCATGCTCCCTTTAGCTTCTCTGCAAGCTCTCCAAGACCTTCGGGCATGGAGACGGATGGCCACAGGGCCTGGGCGACGCCTCGCATCGCCTGCCGAACTCGATCGAGCAGTTGCGAGAGCTTAGGAAGAAGGTCACCCGTAGAACCGGGCATCTCCTCTGCAGGACGACATGTTAGCACACCTACAGAAATTGCTCTGTTAGTCGACTTCCCCGCTGAACTTTCTTTCAAAAGGTTCGTTCAAGCACTTACTAAATATGCCGCGCCGAAGCCGCTGATTCTCCTTCACGGAGTCTGACAGCTGGGCACGAACATCTTTCAGCTCGACGCCCAGCTTGGTGTTGGCATCTTGGAGATCGTTCTTCTCCCCCATCACCTTTATCAGCACCCTCTCACCAGCCTTTAGCTGGCGTAGGAGGTGTTGCCTTTCCGGATTCAATCCGGCGCCATCTGCAATTTCATTTGTTAGATTCGCACCAAAGCCGTGCTTCGCAAAATACTTATCTTTCGAAGTGTATATTACCAGAGGGGGTCTCCTTAGGCTCCCCTGCCGCGGCTAGTGCGGCCTCTAGTTGCGCTTTGCACTCTTCCAGCTCCTTGGACAGTAGGGAATTCTTTTCTGTAAGAACCTGCATATCAAATGATCCTTAAATCAGTTATTCTAACTGTTTCAAGTCTCGGGGGCTACTGCTATATATATAATTACCAAAATTTTCTTACCCGTATGTCTTTTACATATTGCTTCGTGGCTCTGGCTGGACCATTTTGAGCGGCACGGAGGTGCGCATCTCCCGAGTTGAAGGCATCTAACGCCCCTTGGGAGAAACAAGCGTCGCGAAGAATTGTCCGGTGACCCCTGTGGTTCATGGCACTCTCCACCTCAGAGTTGGTGGCAGACAACCCGTCCACATCCTCCGTCGGAGGAGCGTCTAGCGCACACCTTGCATTCGCCTCCGCCTCCGGACCAGGCTTTGGAACCTGGCTGGTGGAGGCGCGATTGGCAGCCTCTCCGGGTATAGTCCGGCGAGGTCTCTTTGTCCTGAAGAGAGCACGAGTGTCAATGTGCCTCGAAGGTATAACACCTGGGATAAGGGGGCGCGCCATACCTTTGCGCTGACGCCTCGGTCCAGACTGCACTTCTTTTCGGCCCACGGGGCCCTACGGCCCCTCGTTGGCTTGTCGCCGCAGGTTCGGCCTTCCGCCTTAAAAACCTCCCCTGCAAAGTTCGGTTGCAATCAGGAAACTGAACACGAGTGGGCGGACACCTATTCGGGGTACTGGGACTTCGATCTCAGGTACCTGGGGCGTCAGGATTAGCCCTGGGTAATCGGCCTAATGGCCACCAAGGCGTTGTCCTCGCTCAGTTGATGGAACACTCCATCAATCAGCTCCACAGATATATCCGGATCCTCTTGAGAGGCCGGGTCGAGGGACCGTCCTGGGTCCTCGGGTTGTGGAGGAGGGCTGCTTATTTCCTTAACAGCCCGGCGCAGTTCCTGCGTTAAAGTCGTCAGACTGAATATTTAACAATGGGAATACGAAACGGATGGACAAGTAAATACGGCTGCTTACCCAGCTCGGGGGATTGTGCATGGAGAATCCACCCTGAGGGTTGACGCGGAGAAATTCCTCCTCTTCTCCCTTATACAAAGTGGACAAGATCTTTAGTAGAGCGGGAGCTGAATCCGGCCCCTTACGACCGTAGCGGGTGGTGTCGTCCTCCCCGTTGAAGTCCCACATGGGGTGGCTTCTATACTGAAGCGGCTGCACCCCCCGCATAATGCATTCGGCCATAACCCCGATCATGGTTAGTCCGGAATGGGCTAACAATCTTATTCGGCCCATCAGGTAAATGATGTCCCTGTCACTTTCCCTCTGAGGGCTCCGTGGGTGCCAACTTAGGCGCTTCTTTAAGGGAGCACTATTGAATTCATGGAGGCCGATCCGGACAGGATCCGGCAGAGGGACGTCTTCTATATAGAACCATTCCGAGGGCCAGTCTTCGGACCCCTTCTTTGGGGTTCCGACAGATATCCGGTCCCGGCGATGCGCCACACTTCGGCTCCGCCCACCTGATACATTGACCCCTTCTTGGAACGGGGCACGAGGCAAAATAGCTCCTTCCACAGTCCGAAATGAGCTTCAACACCCAAGAACAGCTCACAGAGGGATACAAAGCCCGCGATATGCAATACTAAGGCAGGCGTGAGATGATGTAGCTGGAGGACGTAGAACTCCAGCAGCCCCCAGAGAAATGGGTGGATTGGAAATCCGAGCCCCCTTATTAAGTAAGGGACAAGGCACACCCACTCTCCTTTGGAGGGATTAGGGGCATTCTCTGCTTGCTCTCCGCCGTTGTAGACGGCAAGACCGGCTCGAACTGGGACCATATAGGCCGGGGGGAGAAATCCCTTGGTCTGGAGCGTCACTAGCTCGCTATGCGGGGTGGAACATCTCTCCCAATATTCATGCTTAGGGCTGGAAGGGCGAGGGGAGGAGTTGCGACGGCTGGCCATGGTGGAATGGACCTTTGTCGGATGCGCTCTGATGAACACTCGCGGAGGGGAGAAGGTGTGGATTGGATCTAAATCCCCGTCCCCTTAAATAGGGCAGCACATTTACGCGGCTAGGGGTGTGAATGTAAAAACACTCAGACTTTCCATATTCGTTTGACACGTGGGAAGCGGCCATTATTGGGCGTAGAAGCCAAGGAGCGCAACATCTACAAGAAACCGGACTTTATTCAAACAGGTGCACGGAATTTGGAGGAGAACCCGCCTTGCAACGCCGAAGACAATCTGCGTGCCGGACTCATCGTCATTGAAGCCTGGTTCGGGGGCTACTGAGGGAGTCCTGGATTAGGGGGTGTTCGGATAGCCGGACTATACCTTCAGCCGGACTCCTGGACTATGAAGATACAAGATTGAAGACTCCGTCCCGTGTCCGGAAGGGACTTTCCTTGGCGTGGAAGGCAAGCTTGGCGATACGGATATGAAGATCTCCTACCATTGTAACCGACTCTATGTAACCCTAACCCTATCCGGTGTCTATATAAACCGGAGGGTTTTAGTCCGTAGGACAACATACACATCAACAATCATACCATAGGCTAGCTTCTAGGGTTTAGCCTCCTCGATCTCGTGGTAGATCTACTCTTGTACTACCCATATCATCAATATTAATCAAGCAGGACGTAGGGTTTTACCTCCATCGAGAGGGCCCGAACCTGGGTAAAACTTCGTGTCCCTTGTCTCCTGTTACCATCCGGCCTAGACGCACAGTTCGGGACCCCCTACCCGAGATCCGCCGGTTTTGACACCGACAGCTTCGCCTAAGCACTATGAAAACTATGATGGAGGCTAAACTAGAGGGGACGGGGTTGCCGGCACATGGCTTGGTGTTTCTTGATGTGTCCTGGGTGCTAGCCCTACCCCTCTATTTATATTTTTAAGCCTTGGGGTCGAAACTTGGAGTAAAAGCCTACACAAAGTAGGTTTCACCAGAAAGGCAAGAGTCCTTCTCGGACTCCAGGACTAGACACCAGGGATCCCGGAGTCTGGACACTAGCATCTGGCCCCTGGACTCCGCAAAACTTCCTTTTGCTCTTTCCAAAAACCTTGTGGGCTTTCCCCTTTGGCCCAAATAAAGTGTTGTCGTACCCAAACATTTCGGGAAACATCTGGAACCCCTTTCGGTGAATTCCGGAACCCTTCTGGAGACCAAACACTATTATCGCATATATCAATCTTTGTCTTCGGACCATTCCGGAGTTCCTCGTCATGTCCGTGATCTCATCCGGGACTCCGAACAACATTCGGTCACCAACATACATAACTCATATAGTACTATATCGTCATCTAACGTTAAGCGTGCGGACCCTATGGGTTCGAGAACTATGTAGACATGACTGAGACACCTCTCTGGTCAATAACCAATAGTGGAACCTGGATGCCCATATTGGCTCCTACATATTCTACGAAGATCTTTATCGGTCGAACCTCATAACAACATACGTTGTTCCCTTTATCATCAGTATGTTACTTGCCCGAGATTCGATCGTCGGTATCTCAATACCTAGTTCAATCTCGTTACCGGCAAGTCTCTTTACTCGTTCTGTAATGCATCATCCCGCAACTAACTCATTAGTCACATTGCTTGCAAGGCTCATAGTGATGAACATTACCGAGAGGGCCCAGAGATACCTCTCCGATAGACGGAGTGACAAATCCTAATCTCGATCTATGCCAACTCAACAAACACCATCTGAGACACCTGTAGAGCACCTTTATAATCACCCAGTTACGTTGTGACGTTTGGTAGCACACAAAGTGTTCCTCCGGTATTCGGGAGTTGCATGATCTCATAGTCATAGGAACATGTATAAGTTATGGAGAAAGCAATAGCAACAAACTAAACGATCATCGTGCTAAGCTAACGGATGGGTCAAGTCAATCACATCATTCTCTAATGATGTGATCCCATTTATCAAATGACAACTCTTTGTCCATGGCTAGAAAACTTAACCATCTTTGATTAACGAGCTAGTCAAGTAGAGGCATACTAGTGACACTCTGTTTGTCTATGTATTCACACATGTACTAAGTTTCCGGTTAGTACAATTCTAGCATGAATAATAAACATTTATCATGATATAAGGAAATATAAATAACAACTTTATTATTGCCTCTAGGGCATATTTCCTTCAGTCAGTTGTACCTACTGTCAGTTTATCCTCATTTTGGAAATGAAATCTCATGGACTCTTGGAGTACAACTCCCTCCGAGTCAAACTAACCAAAAATAGCATGGGCATTTAGTGCCTGGTATTATAATGCATGAAAGATTTTAATCTTGACATGACAATAACAGTGGAGCATGTTTAGTTAAATAACTCGAGATGTACAGTTCAACAAGGATACAATTCACTTACCTAAGAAGACATCGATGCTTGCTTTCCTACTGCAAGTCCCAGATCAAGCTGCAACTTATGATTTGGCCATCGATGGAGCAGCGGCCAAAGTTCAGTCAAGCTATCAAACAAATTGTGGTATCTATGCAATGCAATACAAGCAGGGACCATGGATAATATCCTTGTAGAGCTAGTGGTAAGACCATATCATTAAACAGTACTACTTTGCAACAACACAATGCGAAATATATGATGCCCATTGCCAACTGAAAAGGAACCAGAATTGTAACTTCTGCCATTAACTGAATTCAGAAATATGTAAAGCTTGCTCTACTTGACCAAATCAAGCATATGAGCACACTTAGTATATCAGCAAGAAATTCATGTTGTGGCGAAAAACTGGTTCTGCCTGTAAAAAGTAGACTATTTCTTGCAAAACATAAATCTGCTTGGACTGAAAATCCTGGAACAGCAGAACTGCTATTTGGGGATATCTTGACCATCACTATTCTGAATTGCACAAACATTGTATCTTTGGAAAGCTATTGATGGCCTCTAAAACTTCCTTGCCTTAGACTGAAACAAACACCTTCAGATTAACATCACACCTCTACTGGACATTGTGGGCACTCATTCAGGTAAATACCATTGAGCTACTTTTAGGACACAGATTTGAGCACCATTCAACTATCATAAAAAAAATGTATTGTAATCTAATTGCGGGCATGGGTATCCCCAATAAATTTTGATTACCTTGGACATTTCTTCCTACAATATGGTGAATACAAGAAACAACGAGTGTTCTGCTTCTCCTTGGCGCAAGGCTTCCTTTGTTCACTGAGAATGAAAGGAAAAGAAGGAAGTCAATGTCAGAAATACAAGAAGGCAATAAAAACAAAGATCACAACATCTTGTACCCTGAAGCAAAGTAATCTCCCTTCTAAAACATACTAATAGCTACCAGATAGAAAATCAATTCTTGCATGCAGCTATAATTGGCAAGAAATTTCACTTTTAAGAAGGTGGCTGAGTAGATCACTACACATGTTGGTTGTAAGATGTATAAGTATGACTTAACAGAATTATAACGAGTTATATGTTAAATTATACAATATACAGTGCCATTAGAAAGCATCACACATCACGGATTAAGCTCTACCAATACGAAATACCTTGAACTGTTTGCTTCATATCTAAAACTCCGTACCGCATATATGGACACATAACTGAACATGTGCAGTTGTAAATGAAAAAACAATGAATGGTATCTGCTTATAAAAAATACAAAATTTAACAATAAAATATGTTTATTTTATAGAAGATTTATTCAGATCTACCTTCTAGGCAGTGCACTCAAAAATCAAGAACGGTCCCCACTAAATTTTGAATAACATAGGTTTGATTTTTCTCATCAAGTTAAATCAATAGGCATGGAAACCACATTGTAAATTCTAGAAAGAGTTATACCACAACCAGTAAGCTAATAGATTTAACTGGATTGAACAACAAAATCTGAAAAATGCTCCCGTCAGCTCTAACTTCTCTTCTAATTGATGCGCTTAGTTAGCAGCTATTTCTGATTGGAGATGGAAGAATACTGCTCTCCTACAATCGGCAGAACCGTAAGTAATGATGCGGCATTTGCCACTTTTAAGAACAATCCATATTGCTGTTGGGGAACGTAGTAATTTGAAAAAAATTCCTATGCACACGCAAGATCATGGTGATGCATAGCAACGAGAGGGGAGAGTGTCATCTACGTACCCTTGTAGACCGTAAGCGGAAGCGTTATGACAACGCGGTTTATGTAGTCGTACGTCTTCACAATCGACCGATCCTCAGTACCGAACGTACGGCACCTCCGTGTTCAGCACACGTTCAGCTCGGTGACATCCTGGGAACTCACGATCCAGTAGGGCTTCTGGGAAGAGCTTCGTCGGCACGAAGGTGTGGTGACGGTGTTGATGAAGCTACCGACACAGGGCTTCGCCTAAGCACAGCTACGATATGACCGAGGTGGATTATGGTGGAGGGGGGCACCGCACACGGCTAAGAGATCAATGATCTATTGTTGTGTCTCCATGGGGTGCCCCCCTCCCCGTATATAAAGGAGTGGAGGAGGGGGGGCGGCCTCCTATGGCCCGCCCCATGAGGATTCCTACTCCCACCGGGAGTAGGACCCCTCCTCCCTTCCAAGTAGGAGTAGGAGAAGGGAAGGAAGGTAGAGAAAGGAGAGAAGGAAAGGGGGGCGCCGCCCCCCTCCTTGTCCAATTTGGACTAGAGGGGGAGGGGGCGCGCGGCTGCCCTGGCCGCCCCTCCTTTTCTCCCACTAGGGCCCATTAGGCCCAATATACTCCCCGGGGGGTTCCGGTAACCCCCCGGTACTCCGGTATATGTCTGAAACCTCCCGAAACACTTCCGGTGTCTGAACATAGTCGCCCAATATATCGATCTTTACTTCTTGACCATTTAGAGACTCCTCGTCATGTCCGTGATCATATACAGGACTCCGAACTACCTTCGATACATCAAAACACAAAAACTCATAATACCGATCGTCACCGAACTTTAAGCGTGCGGACCCTACGGGTTCGAGAACTATGTATACATGATCGAGACACGTCTCTCGTCAATAACCAATAGAGGAACCTGGATGCTCATATTGGTTCCTACATATTCTATGAAGATCTTTATCGGTCAAACCGCATAACAACATACGTTGTTCCCTTTGTCATCAGTATGTTACTTGCCTGAGATTCGATCGTCGGTATCTCAATACCTAGTTCAATATCATTACTGGCAAGTCTCTTTACTCGTTCTGTAATGCATCATCCCGTAACTAAATCATTAGTCACATTGCTTTCAAGGCTTATAGTGATGTGCATTACCGAGAGGTCCCAGAGATACCTCTCCGACATTCGAAGTGACAAATCCTATTCTCGATCTATGCCAACTCAATGAACACCATTGGAGACACCTGTAGAGCACCTTTATAATCACCCAGTTACGTTGTGACGTTTGGTAGCACACAAAGTGTTCTTCCGGTAATCGGGAGTTGCATAATCTCATAGTCATAGGAACATGTATAAGTCATGAAGAAAGCAATAGCAGTAAACTAAATGATCAAGTGCTAAGCTAACGGAATGGGTCATGTCAATCACATCATTCTCCTAATTATGTGATCCCGTTAATCAAATGACAACTCATGTCTATGGCTAGGAAGCTCAACCATCTTTGATCAACGAGCTAGTCAAGTAGAGGCATACTAGTGACACTATGTTTGTCTATGTATTCGCACATGTATTATGTTTTCGGTTAATACAATTCTAGCATGATTAATAAACATTTATCATGATATGAGGAAATAAATAATAACTTTATTATTGACTCTAGGGCATATTTCCTTCAGTCTCCCACTTGCACTAGAGTCAATAATCTAGATTACATTGTGATGATTCTAACACCCATGGAGTCTTGGTGCTGATCATGTTTTGCTCATGGAAGAGGCTTAGTCGACGGGTCTGCAACATTCAGATCCGTATGTATCTTGCAAATCTCTATGTCTCCCACCTGGACTTGATCCCGGATGGAATTGAAGCATCTCTTGATGTGCTTGGTTCTCTTGTGAAATCTAGATTCCTTTGCCAAGGCAATTGCACCAGTATTGTCACAAAAAAATTTCATTAGACCCGATGCACTAGGTATGACACCTAGATCGGATATGAACTCATTCATCCAGACTCCTTCATTTGCCACTTCCGAAGCATCTATGTACTCCGCTTCACATGTAGATCCCGCCACGACGCTTTGTTTAGAACTGCTCCAACTGACAGCTCCACCGTTCAATATAAACATGTATCTGGTTTGCGATTTAGAATCGTCCGGATCAGTGTCAAAGCTTGCATCGACGTAACCATTTACGACGAGCTCTTTTTCACCTCCATAAACGAGAAACATATCCTTAGTCCTTTTCAGGTATTTTAGGATATTCTTGACCGTTGTCCAGTGATCCACTCCTGGATTACTTTGGTACCTCCCTGCTAAACTAATAGCAAGGCACGCATCAGGTCTGGTACACAGCATTGCATACATGATAGAGCATATGGCTGAAGCATAGGGAACACTTTTCATTTTCTCTCTATCTTCTGCAGTGGTCGGGCATTGAGTCTTACTCAACTTCACACCTTGTAACACAGGCAAGAACCCTTTCTTTGCTTGATCCATTTTGAACTTCTTCAAAACTTTATCAAGGTATGTGCTTTGTGAAAGTCTAATTAAGCGTCTTGATCTATCTCTATAGATCTTGATGCCCAATATATAAGCAGCTTCTCCGAGCTCTTTCATTGAAAAACTCTTATTCAAGTATCCTTTTATGCTATCCAGAAATTCTATATCATTTCCAATCAACAATATGGCATCCACATATAATATTAGAAATGCTACAGAGCTCCCACTCACTTTCTTGTAAATACATGCTTCTCCAAAAGTCTGTATAAAACCATACGCTTTGATCACACTATCAAAAGTTTATTCCAACTCCGAGAGGCTTGCACCAGTCCATAAATGAATCGCTGGAGCTTGCACACTTTGTTAGCACCCTTTGGATCGACAAAACCTTCTGGTTGCATCATATACAACTCTTCTTCTAGAAATCCATTCGGGAATGCAGTTTTGACATCCATTTGCCAAATTTCATAATCATAAAATGCGGCAATTGCTAACATGATTCAGGCAGACTTAAGCATCGCTATGGGTGAGAAAGTCTCATCGTAGTCAACCCCTTGAACTTGTCGAAAACCTTTCGCAACAAGTCGAGCTTTGTGGACAGTAACATTACCGTCAGTGTCAGTCTTCTTCTTGAAGATCCATTTATTCTCTATGGCTTGCCGATCATCGGGCAAGTGAACCAAAGTCCACACTTTGTTCTCATACATGGATCCCATCTCAGATTTCATGGCCTCGAGCCATTTTGCGGAATCTGGGCTCACCATCGCTTCTTCATAGTTCGTAGGTTCATCATGGTCAAGTAACATGACTTCCAGAACAGGATTACCGTACCACTTTGGTGCGGATCTTACTCTGGTTGACCTACGAGGTTCGGTAGTAACTTGATCTGAAGTTTCAAGATCATCATCATTAGCTTCCTCACTAATTGGTGTAGGTGTCACAGGAACCGGTTTCTGTGATGAACTACTTTCCAATAAGGGAGCAGGTATAGTTACCTCATCAAGTTCTACTTTCCCCCCACTCACTTCTTTCGAGAGAAACTCCTTCTCTAGAAAGGATCCATTCTTAGCAACAAATGTCTTGCCTTCGGATCTGTGATAGAAGGTATACCCAATAGTTTCCTTTGGGTATCCTATGAAGACACATTTCTCCGATTTGGGTTCGAGCTTATCAGATTGAAGCTTTTCACATAAGCATCACAACTCCAAACTTTAAGAAACGACAACTTTGGTTTCTTGCCAAACCGTAGTTCATAAGGCGTCGTCTCAACGGATTTCGATGGTGCCCTAATTAATGTGAATGCAGCCGTCTCTAAAGCATAACCCCAAAACGATAGTGGTAAATCAGTAAGAGACATCATAGATTGTACCATATCTAGTAAAAGTACGATTACGACGTTCGGACACACCATTACACTATGGTGTTCCGGGTGGCGTGAGTTGCGAAACTATTCCGCATTGTTTCAAATATAGACCAAACTCGTAACTCAAATATTCTCCTCCATGATCAGATCGTAGAAACTTTATTTTCTTGTTATGATGATTTTCCACTTCACTCTGAAATTCTTTGAACTTTTCAAATGTTTCAGACTTATGTTTCGTTAAGTAGATATACCCATATCTGCTCAAATCATTTGTGAAGGTGAGAAAATAACGATACTCGCCGCGAGCCTCAACATTCATTGGACCACATACATCAGTATGTGTGATTTCCAATAAATCTGTTGCTCACTCCATTATTCCAGAGAACGGCGTTTTAGTCATCTTGCCCATGAGGCATGGTTCGCAAGTACCAAGTTATTCCAGAAGTCCATCGGTATGGAGTTTCTTCATGCGCTTTACACCAATATGACCTAAACGGCAGTGCCACAAATAAGTTGCACTATCATTATTAACTCTGCATCTTTTTCCTTCAACATTATGAATATGTGTGTTACTACTATCGAGATTCAACACAAATAGACCACTCTTCAAGGGTGCAAGATCATAAAAGATATTACTCATATAAATAGAACAACCATTATTCTCAGATTTAAATGAATAATCGTCTCGCATCAAACAAGATCCAGATATAATGTTCATGCTTAACGCTGGCACCAAATAACAATTATTTAGGTCTAAAATTAATCCCAAAGGTAGATTTAGAGGTAGCGTGCCGACGGCGATCACATAGACTTTGGAACCATTTCCCATGCGCATTGTCACCTCATCCTTAACCAATGTTCGCTCAATCTGTAGTCCCTGTTTCGAGTTGCAAATATTAGCAGCAGAACCAGTATCAAATACCCAGGTGCTACTGCGAGCTCTAGTAAGGTACACATCAATAACATGTATATCACATATACCTTTGTTCACCTTGCCATCATTCTTATCCGCCAAATACTTGGGGCAGTTCCGCTTCCAGTGACCAGTCTGTTTGAAGTAGAAGCACTTAGTCTCAGGCTTAGGTCCAGACTTGGGTTTCTTCTCCTGAGCAGCAACTTGTTTGTCGTTCTTTTTGAAGTTCCCCTTCTTCTTCCCTTTACCCTTTTTCTTGAAATTGGTGGTCTTGTTGACCATCAACACTTGATGCTCCTTCTTGATTTCTACCTCCGCGGCTTTTAGCATTGCGAAGAGCTCGGGAATTGTCTTATCCATCCCTTGCATATTATAGTTCATCACGAAGCTCTTGTAGCTTGGTGGCAGTGATTGAAGAATTCTGTCAATGACACTATCATCCGGAAGATTAACTCCCAGTTGAATCAAGTGATTGCAATACCCAGACATTCTGAGTATATGTTCACTGACAGAAATATTATCCTCCATCTTGCAGCTGTAGAGCTTATTGGAGACTTCATATCTCTCAATCCGGGC
Source organism: Triticum urartu (assembly GCF_056163025.1). Taxonomy (NCBI): domain Eukaryota; kingdom Viridiplantae; phylum Streptophyta; class Magnoliopsida; order Poales; family Poaceae; genus Triticum; species Triticum urartu. The sequence continues at coordinate 127,306,890 of NC_141874.1, read as the reverse complement.
ATTTGCTTGAAATATTAACTTCAACTCCTGGAACATCTCATATGCTCCATGACGTTCAAAACGTCGTTGAAGTCCCGATTCTACGTCGTAAAGCATGGCACGCTGAACTATCGAGTAGTCATCAACGCGCGACTGCCAGGCATTCACAATGTCTGCAGTTGCCGGCGCAAGTTGTACACCTAGCGGTGCTTCCAGGACGTAATTCTTATGTGCAGCAATGAGGATAATCCTCAAGTTACGGACCCAGTCCGTGTAATTGCTACCATCATCTTTCAACTTTGCTTTCTCAAGGAACGCATTAAAATTTAACGGAACAACAGCACGGGCCATCTATCCACATCAATATAGACAAGCAAAATACTATCAGGTACTAAGTTCATGATAAATTTAAGTTCAATTAATCATATTACTTAAGAACTCTCACTTAGATAGATATCCCTCTAATCATCTAAGTGATCACGTGATCCAAATCAACTAAACCATAACCGATCATCACATGAAATGGAGTAGTTTTCAATGGTGAACATCACTATGTCGATCATATCTACTATATGATTCACGCTCGACCTTTCGGTCTCAGTGTTCCGAGGCCATATTTGTATATGCTAGGCTCGTCAAGTTTAACTCGAGTATTCTGCATGTGCAAAACTGGCTTGCACCCGTTGTATAAGAATGTTGAGCTTATCATACCCGATCATCATGTGGTGTCTCGGCAAGACGAACTTTTGCAACGGTGCATACTCAGGGAGAACACTTGTACCTTGAAATTTTCAGTGAGAGATCATCTTATAATGCTACCGTCAATCAAAGCATAATAAGATGCATAAAGGATAAACATCACATGCAATCAATATAAGTGATATGATATGGCCATTATCATCTTGTGCCTTTGATCTCCATCTCCAAAGCACCGTCATCATCACCATCGTCACCGGCGCGACACCTTGATCTCCATCGTAGCATCATTGTCGTTTCGCCAACTATTGCTTCTACGACTGTCGCTACCGCTTAGTGATAAAGTAAAGCAATTACATGGCGATTGCATTTCATACAATAAAGCGACAACCATATGGCTCCTGCCAGTTGCCGATAACTCCGTTACAAAACATGATCATCTCATACAATAAAATATAGCATCATGCCTTGACCATATCATATCACAACATGCCCTGCAAAAACAAGTTAGACGTCCTCTACTTTGTTGTTCCAAGTTTTACGTGGCTGCTACGAGCGAGCAAGAACCGTTCTTACCTACGCATCAAAACCACAACGATAGTTCGTCAAGTTAGTGTTGTTTTAACCTTCAACAAGGATCGGGTGTAGTCACACTCAGTTCAACTAAAGTTGGAGAAACTGACACCCGTCGGCCACCTGTGTGCAAAGCACGTCGGTAGAACCAGTCTCGCGTAAGCGTACGCGTAATGTCGGTCCGGGCCGCTTCATCCAACAATACCGCCGAACCAAAGTATGACATGCTGGTAAGCAGTACGACTTGTATCGCCCACAACTCACTTGTGTTCTACTCGTGCATATAACATCTACGCATAAACCTGGCTCGGATGCCACTGTTGGGGAACGTAGTAATTTCAAAAAAATTCCTACGCACACGCAAGATCATGGTGATGCGTAGCAACGAGAGGGGAGAGTTCCGTCTACGTACCCTCGTAGACCGTAATCGAAAGCATTATGACAATGCGGTTGATGTAGTCATACGTCTTCACGATCGACCAATCCTCGGTACCGGACGTACGTCACCTCCGCGTTAAGCACACGTTCAGCTCGGTGACGTCCCGCGAACTCACGATCCAGTAGAGCTTCCGGGAAGAGCTTCCTCAACACGACAGTGTGGTGACGGTGTTGATGAAGCTACCGACGCAGGGCTTCGCCTAAGCACCGCTACGATTTGACCGAGGTGGATTATGGTGGAGGGGGGCACCGCACACGGCTAAGAGATCAATGATCTATTGTTGTGTCTCCAAGGGGTGCCCCCCTCCCCGTATATAAAGGAGTGGAGGAGGGGGAGGGGGCCGGCCTCCTATGGCGCGCCCCATGAGGAGTCCTACTCCCACCGGGAGTAGGACTCCCCCCTTCCAAGTAGGAGTAGGAGAAGGGAAGGAAGGGAGAGAAAGGAGAGAAGGAAAGGGGGGCGCTCGGCTGCCCTGGCCGCCCCTCCTCTTCTCCCACTAGGGCCCATTAGGCCCAATATACTCCCCGGGGGTTCCGGTAACCCCCCGGTACTCCAGTATATGTCCAAAACCTCCCGAAACACTTCCAGTGTCCGAACATAGTCGTCCAATATATCAATCTTTACATCTCGACCATTTTGAGACTCCTCGTCATGTCTGTGATCATATCCGGGACTTCGAACTACCTTCGGTACATCAAAACACAAAAACTCATAATACCGATCGTCATAGAACTTTTAGCGTGCGGACCCTATGGGTTCGAGAACTATGTAGACATGACCGAGACACGTCTCTGGTCAATAACCAATAGCGGAACCTGGATGCTCATATTGGTTCCTACATATTCTACGAAGATCTTTATCGGTCAAACCGCATAACAACATACGTTGTTCCCTTTGTCATCGGTATGTTACTTGCCTGAGATTCGATCGTCGGTATCTCAATACCTAGTTCAATCTCATTACCGGCAAGTCTCTTTACTCATTCCGTAATGCATCATCCCATAACTAAATCATTAGTCACATTGCTTGCAAGGCTTATAGTGATGTGCATTACCGAGAGGTCCCAGAGATACCTCTCCGACATTCGGAGTGACAAATCCTATTCTCGATCTATGCCAACTCAATGAACACCATTGGAGACACATGTAGAGCACCTTTATAATCACCCAGTTACGTTGTGACGTTTGGTAGAACATAAAGTGTTCTTCCGGTAATCGGGAGTTGCATAATCTCATAGTCATAGGAACATGTATAAGTCACGAAGAAAGCAATAGCAGTAAACTAAACGATCAAGTGCTAAGCTAACGGAATGGGTCATGTCAATCACATCATTCTCCTAATTATGTGATCCCGTTAATCAAATGACAACTCATGTCTATGGCTAGGAAGCTCAACCATCTTTGATCAACGAGCTAGTCAAGTAGAGGCATACTAGTGACACTATGTTTGTCTATGTATTCGCACATGTATTATGTTTCCGGTTAATACAATTCTAGCATGAATAATAAACATTTATCATGATATGAGGAAATAAATAATAACTTTATTATTGCCTCTAGGGCATATTTCCTTCAATTGCAAGTGATAATTTGAAGCAGAGACATCTTCTAATGCCAACAAGAAATGACAATGCTAGAAAAGCAAGTTGTTTGCAAATCTAATTGGATGAATAAACCGGAAGTACAAATGTACTTAAAATAAAGAAGTTTTGATCAAGTTCATTAATAAATAACATGCACCAAACCACTTGTTAGAATAAGGATGCTAGAGAGATTACTTGAAATCCATACAAACGAGCAATTAGAATTATGTGGTGCGGAAGAATGACTTTGGGCTAGCAAAAATGAAGAACAATGATTGTGTCTATCTATACACGATTTTCCTCTGCTCAAGCAAGCAAGTAAGAATCAAACAACACAATATATAGCAATTTGATTGCACGCATGTTCAAACTGGACGGATACGTGCACATTAGCAAACACCACCAAGTTGTGTCCAGACCATTTGCAATCAAAAGATGAGATGTGCAGGGAAGGGGGTGGAGCTCACCACACCAAGCCAGGGGGTAGGAGGGAGTAGGCAGCCGCAGCAACCATGAGGGAGGGCTTGTCCTCGTCCACCTGAAGCAGTAGGAGCAGCAGTTGGTCCAGATCCGAGCAACCTGCACAGAAAACAAAGAAAAGGGAAGGAATCACAAGGAGGGGCATGAAGAAACCGACAAGACAAGGGAAGGAGGCGCGCGCACCATGGTCGGAGGTCGCCGGAGATGGCCTGCAGCTGGCGCGCGTCCTTTCCTTGGAGGTTGAGGCTTCGGACCTCCACAGGTAGCTAGGGTTTTGGGCGTCTCAGTCCATGGCTGCAGCCGGGTTGGACCTCCATGGACGACCTCGAGGGACGGCGGCCCATCGGTGCGGCTGCGGATCTGGGCGTTGCCTCCCCTTGCCGTCGGATCCCTTCCATTCCCTTCCCTCCCTTGGGAGAGGGAGAGAAGGTGAGGGGGAGGAGGAGGCCGTCGGTGCTGTCTCCATGGCCGTGCAGGGCTCCTCCCACCTGCCTGCTAGGTCATCGTGGCATCGGGTGGGCTGGAGAGATGGGTTGACGAAGAGGGCTGGGTAGAGGGAGGTCGTCGGCGTGGATGGGGGAGAGGAGGCTGCCGACGAGGCATGTGGCCGGGGAAGATGGGATCGGCGGCGGCGGCGTTCACACCCTTGGAAACAGATCGAGTGAGGAGTCGAGGGGGCCTCGTTCCTCTGATTTCGTTTCGTGCGACGAGGCTCAGTTCCTGGTTTTTTTGCGACGTGCGAGAGGAAGCGGTGTGGTGAGAAGGGAGACGGAAAAGAACCAACGAAAATTAACTGCCGTGCGAGAGAACTATGGTTGTGGTTGATTTTTTTGGAACAGTGAGGTGGGAGGGAGGACGAAAAAAACCATGATAGGTGGGACGAAAATTAACCGACGGAGACTACCAACCGAGACATTAGGAGTAGAGACTAGGAGTCCTAGTAGGACTCCCCTCTTGGGCGCGCCCTAGGGGCCGGACGGCCCTCCCCTCCTCCCTCCTTTATATACGTGGGGAGGGGGCACCCTAGAACACACAAGTTGATCTTTTAGCCGTGTGTGGTGCTCCCCTCCACAGCTACACACCTTGGTCATATCGTTGTAGTGCTTAGGCGAAGCCCTGCGTCGGTAACTACATCATCACCGTCACCACACCACCGTGCTGACGGAACTCTCCCTCGGCCTCAACTAGATCAAGAGATCGAGGGACATCATCGAGCTGAACGTGTGCTGATCGCGGAGGTGACGTGCGTTCGGTACTTGGATCGGTTGGATCGCGAAGACGTTCGACTACATCAACCGCGTTATTAAACGCTTCTGCTTTCGGTCTACGAGGGTACGTAGACACACTCTCCCCTCTCGTTGCTATGCATCTACTAGATAGATCTTGCGTGATCGTAGGCAAAAAAATTGAAATACTGCGTTCCCCAACAGTTACATCAATACAGACTCATTGTAGGTAGTACATTGATAAAATCTTCATCAATGCTCCAAATGATTTCCGTTTTCAACTAAATGATTAATTGTGGCACGGTAAGTCGGAATTGGTCCAAGGAAGTTATTGTGGTAAATTATATAACAGAAGGCTGAATATGTTGTTGGTTTAGAAGCAACAATAGAGGGTGATGAATCAAAGGTTCATTTATGAACTTGGTATTTCTAGATGATTGTGCAAATAAAACACTATTCTCGATAGGTTCTGTAGCTCAATCTAAGGAATCAAAGGTTCTACCGGTGATTCGATATATACAAAGGTCGTTTCACATAAATTATGAATTCTTGTGAAAGCATGATAGGTGCATGGATATGCAAATAACACACACAAATCTGAAGTTGTCAAGATCTGATAGGACGAAGGCTATACCACAAGCAAAGCATGAACAAACACCAGATTGCCACTGGTGTAAAAGAAAATATGCTAACTAGATTATTGACTCTAGTGCAAGTTGGAGACTATCGAAAATATGCCCTAGAGGCAATAATATTGTATTACTATATTTCCATGCTCATAATTAAGAGTTTATATTTCATGCTATAACCACTATGATCCTAGAATATGCGATTCAGTTGAAAACTCGTATGCACGTGTGAAATGATAAACGGACAAAACAAAGGTTCCAAGTCTCGCCCCTAAGACTAGCTCAAGTGTTGTTGGTGATCACGTTTTCCGGATCTTAGGATATCGTTAAGTGTAAGGACATCCTCAAACAACATTGAGATTATGATGTTGGAAGAACGATCACATTGAATCAACCCAAACTTGTTTGTTATGAATTGAGATAATATCGTCTGTAATCAATTGTAATAACACGAAGTGTTAACATGTGATTTTGCTCTTTAGACCATGAAAGTATCATAGTCACTTCTTACCGTATGGTGGACTTTGGGGTTGCTCAAACATCACCTATAACACGGTGATCATAACGACAACTTATAGGTTCGTCGGAAAGTTTGACAAGGGACTAGATAGCTCGAGAGTGGGATTTGTCCTCCGACAATGGATAGATATTCTTAGAGCACTCTCGGTGTGACGACATCCATCATTGTCTGGCTAGACACAGGTGACTACGTCAAGGGGATGCAGGAACATGACAACGAGAAAGAAGAACAAAACCCGTAACGACGATTTCGGTATAGTGAGCATGTGATGACTCAGGAGGATACCGATGCATCTTAGGTTTTGTAAAGTATCGCGAAGCAAAGGGAACATCGCATGAAACCAAAGGTTTACTCGAATATCATTCGTGTGCTCATAGGGATTGATATGGACGTCCACGGTTCCGCTATCGGTCATTGAATGAACGCTTTCGTTCATGTCTATGAGTTACCAAACCTATGGGATCACAAGTTTAAGGCAATCACAATTTGCTGAGTGTTAGTAGGACAGGAGTGATGATAATAAATTTTTGGAATTATTTCATTAATATTCGAAATAGTTTTGAGAAGATCCGGAAGTGTTTCAGGGTCACTGGAAGGGTTTCGGAGAGTACGTATCGGGTAATCCCGGGTATTACTGATAATTAATATATAGGTGTAAAATGTTTCTAGTGATGTTAAATTATATATATTAGGGTCTAGTAATTATTTGAAGGCTTTTATACTAATTTAAATGTCAACGGACCTTTAAAGGCCAAGAGGTGGAAGGCAACTTGGGCCATAAGGGCCCAAGTGGAGATGCCCCCCCCCCTTCCTTGTGGGCGCCCGAATCCTACTAGGTCAGGAGTCCAACTCCTCCCCCCTTTGTCTACGCCCCAAGGAGGTTTTCCCTCCTTGGTAACGACACTCCTCTTCCCCTCCAACCTATATATACTTGAGGTATTGGTCACAATTGTGCACACAAGTTTTGGAGCCTTCTATAGTTCATCTAGCCCTAGTTCTAGTTGGTCATAATTGACTAATTAGGGCTTGATCTAGTTCCTCTAATCCTCATAATTAGAAGCCCAGTGTGGTTCTAATTCTTCGGCGACGACTAGCTCTGGACGGCAAAGCGCTGCCGGATTGTGAAGGTTGCACGCTTGCAACCAAGTAGAGAGGCCGTGCGCTTTCGGTCTTCGGTTCGAGGGACTGTTCGAGGGACTCCAAATACGATCTACACCGACACATTCTTCATCTGCTGCAACTTGGTGACGGCAACGATCTTGATCCCAACCCGTTATACATCTTCATATTAATCTTGGGTGTGCGTAAGCGTGAAACTTTTTGTTTTCTTCTACATCTCCCAACAGTTTTCTCTAAATGTTTGGATGTGATTAGAACTCTGCAATACAATAATAAACTCACCAACTATGGCTTGATTCCGAAGGAGAATTATAGGGGGAAGGCAATTTGTCATGTTTGACCATGAGCGGAGAGAGTACAATAGGGATGCACATGCCCTACTAAAATCCTCATCCTCCTCAACGAGGGGAGACATGTTTGATTATCGGGGCAATTAAATTTTTTGACTTTCCCAGTCTGATTTAGAGCACAAAAATGTATCTTTATGTCTGTTTTCAAAGCACAAAGAGTTCTTGACGAGATTCACTCGCCTGGAATAGAGGATAATCCTTTTTTTGTGAGGAAACTTTCTATCTATTCATGCCATGATAATACAAAGAACATAGAAATAATAAAAATTACATCGATGTCCGTAGACCACCTAGCGACAACTACAAGCATTGGAGCGAGCCGAAGGCGCAACACCATCATCACCTCTCCTTCACCGGAGTCGGGCCAAACTTGTTATAGTAAACAGTCATGAAGTCGTTCTGCTAAGGCCTTACAAGACCAGCGCACCAGAACAGCAACCATCGCCGATGAAGAGAAATATAGATCGAAAGGATCCAATCTGTAGACACACCTATGAAGACGAACGAAAATTGGGTCCAAGCAGATCCACCAAAGACCAGCCTCAAGCGAATCCTGTGAGATCCGCCGTAGACACTCATCCACATGCCCTCCAACGACGCTAGACGGCGGGGTGAAATTTATTCCATCTTCAGGGAGCTGCCACCGCCTCGTCTTTCTGAACGAGACACAAACTCCAAACAACACAAAAACACCTAAAAACGGAGCAAGATCTCTCCCGCCGGCAAGGGCCATGCTCACCACGCCTCCATGCCCCTAGGGCCACTGGAGATGAGGTAGACCGGCGGCAGTGCTAGCGCGAGGCAGGGAAACCCTACTTTTTTTCTTCTTGAGGAGAAGGCTGTTGCTTGAGTAATGTATCGCTTCAGATTAGCGGGGGGTCTGCTAAAGAAACATTATAGAATAGCACACTTTAATAAGAGATACAAGTATTATTGAGCAATAAAAAAAATCTCGTTCTCTCTCTCTCTTAAAAAAAGAAATGACACATGTAACAACCTTGAAGAACTCTGTGGTTGAATGGTTAGAAGGACTGTGGTATCCCAGTCCAGTAGGGTTCAAATCCTGGTGCTCGCATTTATTCCTGGATTTATTTTAGAATTTCCGGCGATGCACATTCAGTGGGAGGAGACGTTCCTGTCGACGACGAGGCGTCCACGGTGACTTCATAAATCTCAAGATGATATGCCGGCTCAGTCTTTCGAAGGTGCTCATAGGGATCGGGTGTGCGTGCTTGCGTTCGTGGGGGTGAGTGTATGTGCGTGTACATGAGCACTTGTGTGTGTACTAATGTTCAAAAAAAACCTGAAGAATGTAACTCCAAAATCCATTTGAAATCGTTTTAAATCAAACAGACCCTAAAAGGTTCGGAAATAACCAGAAAAACAAATTTAAACACTTTATTTCTTTCCGGGCAAGCAAAATTTTCATTTGAGGAATTATATCGGCGTAGTCTCATTTCTTTCTTGGAGGGGACGCAAAACAAAACTGACCCCCCAAAAAAGGGTCGCGCTGTGCTCTGACCACCTCCGCATCTCCCTCTGCAATAGCCGTCGCGATCTCTGCGTCGCCCGAAGCATCACCGCCGCCGCGTCCAGTCGCTCCTCCCCACCATGCGCCGCTTCCTCACCGACAGGGCGCGCCGCGCGGTGGCCGCTTCCCTGCGCGGCGCCACCAGAGCAGCCTCGCCGTCTCCGGCTCCGGCTCCGGCCGCGGCGCTGTCTCGACCTTCCCCTTCGGCGATGGCTGCCTACATGGCGAGGGCCATGTCCACTTCGGCCGCCGGTACGCCGCCAGTGTCACTCGACACCATCAACCCCAAGGTGCGACCTTAAACTTTTTACCTACCCCTTTTATGCTTGCTCGGTTCGTGGTCAAACGAGCAATCAGACCCTAGGATAGGAGTTACAAATTTCCGACATTTGCTAGGGGATGCTAAAGTCAGTCATTCGATGTTGATACGCGTGCAAGTGGAGCTCGAATCTGTGTGTGTACTGTATGATTGGGCATAAATAACATGTGTACTTCTCAGCAGCGATGGGATTCTAATAGCACAAATTTAAGCTTTAACGTTCATACTGGCACATGGCATTATATTTTTTGATGTGATTTGGTCTGTTCATTTAGGTCTTGGAGTTCAAATATGCTGTTCGTGGAGAGATTGTTACACATGCTCAGGTATGTTGAATGTTCTCCTCAGATTTAGCAGTTTTTTGTTGTTGTCCCAAGTATATTTACAGATGTCAAATACAGAGTACTAATTAGTCTTACTGCCATACTCAACTGCAGAATTTATACTTATTTGTGCTACTTCATTCCTATGTTTAATTCTAGTATGATTGTTTAGAAACCTGAATCATGGTCTTTGTATTTTTGTCCTGCAGAACTTAGAACAAGAGTTACACAAAAATCCAGAATCGCTTCCTTTTGATGAGGTTTTATTGTTATTCCATCAACTCGACGCTTGTTGGAAGGTTTTTCCACTACACTTACTTTATCGATGGATTTACCTTCGTTTATCTAATTTGATGCAGATACTCTATTGTAACATTGGAAATCCTCATTCCCTTGGTCAACAACCTGTTACATTTTTCAGAGAAGTGAGTTTGTCCGCCTTGGATTATAGTTGTGTGATGAATGCTTGCTCCACTGTTGCTTATTTGCTCATTGCCTTTGTCAGGTCCTCTCTTTATGTGATCATCCAGCTCTCTTGGACAAAAGTGAAACTCATGCTCTATACAGGTATGGAAAGTTGGAAACCACTCTATACTTGGATGAGTATTAAGCTGACAAAGTTATTGTATCGGCCTTTTCGAACAATAGGCTGTCTCAACACTAATGACTGATGATTTTGCGCTGCGGTAAGCCTAGCAACATGGCTTAGATTTTGTATCGGTCATTTTAAACAGGTTGCAACTTAGCAGTGCATACACCGGATGACCCTAAGTGCAAGAAGTACAGTAGCTGCTTTGCATACCCCCTTATGTAGTTATGTAGCCTGCCTTTGCTTGAGGAAAAGTTCTTTTTATTTTCTTCACTCTCTTATTGTAGACTTTTGTCCTAGACACTTATTTTCTAGTGCATACACTGAATGACTGAAGGAAGATGAAGGGGACTAAATTTCTAGAGTGAGGCACTAGGCTAAGGCAGATATGGAAATCCATAGGCCAGGGTTTTAGCTCCTTTTTGACAAAAAAAAATGAAAATCCATGTGATCTGTTCAGCTTATAGAAACCAGAACAGTCTGTGATTCACAATCAATAACTAAATCACATCCTCAGACTGGAGGATACTTTCCTAATTATGCATTGCTATGGCACTGAGCTGAAATTTCCCAGAAAGGAATTGCCACAATATTCTGAGTTTAGTTGCATGCTAATAGCGAATATTCGGGGTTTGCCCCACTCCCCAGCATGCGTGCACTGTGATCAATAGCCGGAGTCCATGCCGCACGTGCTGGTAGATCGCTCCTTGTCACGAGGTGCTTTTGTGGGTGCGATCCTCCATTGGTGACAAATTCTAGCACCGGTGGAAGGGCATGGCCTCTTTTATCATCCTCACAGTCTGGCTTCTCTGGAAACATTGAAATGACTGCACTGTCAACAGCGCAATGCCAAGCGTCAGCCAGCTGCTTCGTGCAATTGAAGATGAGGCTCAGGCTGGTGCAGAGCTGGCGCCCTAGGGTTGTACACGATCATCCCAGGAGAATAGTGGCATGTGTATTTGGGTGTCGGGCTTCTACCTCCCTTAGAGGCCTGTTTTGTAGAACTATTTCTCCCTCTATTTTAATGAAATGATACCAAAATCTTTTAACATATTCACGAAAAAAATAGTGAATTCAATTTTCATCTTTTAACTGATTTGTTTCACCATATTGTGGATCACTTTGGTGATAGCTAGTAGCCTAACTACTCATATTCCTTGCTGCATTTTGGGATGTTGATATACATGTTTTCATACAGTTCAGATGCTATAGAGAGAGCATGGCAAATTCTAGAGAAGATCCCAGGAAGAGCGACAGGAGCATATAGCCACAGTCAGGTATCTACATACTATTGGAAGAATGTTGTTATGGTTCCAATCTTGATCATTCACCCAGCTGTCTATTTCAGGGTGTGAAAGGTTTGCGTGATGAAATTGCTGCCGGTATTGCTGCCCGTGATGGTTTCCATGCTAGTGGAGATAACATCTTCCTTACAGATGGGGCAAGCCCAGCAGTATGTATATTGTATACTGGATTAATATGAACAGTGGTGAATCATTTACTAGCAACAAGGACATTGATTCTTCCAGTTAGAAGTCAATGCCTGACTGTACACATTGTTTTAGCTTGTCATCACTAATCCAGTCTAGTTTCTTTTTCACCTAGGTCCACATGATGATGCAGCTACTGATAAGGTCTGAGAAGGATGGCATTCTCTGCCCTCTTCCACAATACCCGCTGTATTCTGCATCAATTGCCCTTCATGGTGGTTCTTTTGTATGTTCTACAACAGTGCTTCTGATGCTTTGAAGTGTTGGATCTTCACGTTTGATGATTTAATTTCTGGAATAATTTTGGCTTCAGGTTCCTTATTTCCTTGATGAAGAGACAGGGTGGGGGCTAGAGGTTGACGAGCTTAAAAAACAAGTAGATGAGGCTCGATCTAAGGGTATCACTGTCAGAGCGCTCGTGGTCATAAATCCGGGAAACCCAACTGGACAGGTTATTATTGATGAAACTTTTATCTGCAAAAAAGCCTAAAAGACATTCCCAGTGATATACTCGGGAAATTTGTGTGTCAGTAAGCTATTATTGCTGTGGTACATACTTACATAGATAGACCATGACAGACAGATAACTTACGGACATATACTGTTTTAAGTCTTCTTTTTCATGAAATTTGATCTCGGTGGAGTGGTTATTTGACACCTTTTACTTTCACAAGGTTCTTGCGGAGGAAAACCAAAAGAAAATTGTTGAATTCTGCAAGAACGAAGGACTTGTTCTTCTTGCAGATGAGGTGAGTCCAGAATCTGTATTCAAAGGTTTGCCTGTGTAAATATGCACAAGCTACTATAAATGCCATATAAATTTGATGGGTATTCTAAGTGTACTTGTTCATTTATTCATTTACCCTAGGTTTACCAAGAAAACATATATGTTGAGGATAAGCAGTTCCACTCTTTCAAAAAGATTGCACGGTCAATGGGATACACCGATGATGATCTTCCTTTGGTATCATTCCAGTCAGTTTCGAAAGGTAATTGAATCCTTCTATTGTCTGCGGTCCTTTTCTTTGTGCATCTCTTGGCACATGGTAAGGCTTTTTCTGTGTCCTGCTAGGTTACTATGGAGAATGTGGTAAACGAGGAGGCTACATGGAAGTAACTGGATTTAATGCCGATGTAAGAGAACAGATTTACAAGGTGGCATCAGTGAATCTTTGTTCCAATATCTCTGGCCAAATTCTCTCTAGCCTCATAATGAACCCACCCAAGGTCAGTATATCATGTATGGAGCAGTTGCAAAGTGGAATAGTTATGGCACCTATACAAATGATTACTCATTTTACAGGTAGGGGATGAATCCTATGAATCCTTCATGGTAGAGAGAGATGGTATTATTTCATCGCTAGCTCGGCGTGCAAAGGTTTGTTCCGCCCTTTTTTTAGTGCTCCCACCTATTTTGATTTGTAAGATTGGTCAATGCTCCAGTTGAACTGCAACCTAAAGCATAACTTCCCTTTCCCATCTTTTATGCTTTATCACCTGAAGATGTTTAAGGACCTTATCCTTGTTGACTTTCTTCACCTTACATAGGCCTTGGAAGAAGCATTCAACAGTTTAGAAGGCATCACCTGCAACAAAGCTGAGGGTGCAATGTATTTGTTCCCTCGCCTTCATTTACCCCAGAAGGCGATTGGTGCTGCCCAAGCAGCTGGTGCTGCCCCAGATGCATACTATGCTCTCCACCTTCTTCAAGCGACTGGAATTGTCGTCGTTCCTGGATCTGGATTTGGTCAGGTTGGTAGTCTCAAAGCCTCACTAAAAGCTGTTTGGTTCATTTTTGTGGTTCAGAGCGTTAACTGACTTTTCACTAACATTTTCTGTTGCATCTTTAATTTTGTATAGGCTCCTGGAACATATCACTTCAGATGCACGATCTTGCCTCAGGAGGACAAAATCCCTGCAATCATATCCAGATTCAAGGAATTCCATGAGAAATTCATGGACGAATTCCGTGATGTTAGCCGTGATGAAGCGCCCACCGGCACTACGATTGAAAGCGGAGGAGATTAAACGGGCAATTCAAACTCTGGATACAATTAAACTTTCTGTCAAAATAAGGTCATGCAGTTGTGCCACCCCCGTTCAATGGATGAATCAACCTAACTTGTGCGGGCTTGTTTTACATGTAGCCCTTGAAGTAGACCTTACAAAATCTCGAGAATTGTATATTTGCAAAACCATGCGCTGTTTGCCTTGTTCTTAGGGCCTGGGGGATGCAAGATTGTAGTAAACCTTGATATCAACTGAGATGTCGCATCGGCAGCGCATCCTATCTTTGAGTAATGTTATGGGGGGGAATCTCACTGTCCAGGTGTTCAGTTCTGTGACTGGAGGTTTGAGTTTCTTCTGCTTCTGGACCATGCTACCTGTAAAAGACATGTTATAAAATCAGAACGGAACGGATAGTAGATGTTTGATGAGCGGGCCTGTCAGTTTACATAAGACGATCTCCAGCAGCCCAATAGGGGCCATTGTTATGAAAGGAGCGCATCAACGGGCACACTTTAAAACCTTTTTGGTTATTTTTGTCAAACAGCACGCTTTAAAACCTGCAAATGCACGTTTAACTGCGTAAAAGGAGCAATGAGCGCAGTGTTAAAAGAGCAATGATACTGTATTTTTCTAGGGACCGAGACACGGTAGATGCGTAGAAATGTTTCCATGTGACTCGAGTGGCCGCCCACTTGCATATGGTCCACCCACAGTAGCATACATTACTCCGATGGGCCCGAAAGTGTCTCGCTCGGTCCACCGTCCTGGACCAGCAGCCTGTCCTGCTCCAGACGCTCCATGAAGCAGCATTGTGTTGTTACTACCGGTAGATTCAGGCCGAGACTGTCTGACTGTCAAATGTTACTAGTGCTAGCTTAGCTTAGAGAGAGGCCACAAGTCAGCGGCGAAGCTGGTTTAGCTGGGGATGATTGCGGCTCCGCACGCCCAGCCCAAGGCCAAGCAGAAGAAAAACAGAAGAGGAAAAGGGCGGAAAAACGCGGTGGCGCGTGTCCCTGGATCGGTGGCCGCGGGATGTAAGCGCAATGATACGGTGTGGCGGATGATGGATGGTAAACCCAGGCCGTCGCCTTGTCAACCGTTCCATCATTTTCCTTTGCGTGGCCTCATGATTCCCGGTCCCCTGCGCCCCACACCGCCAAAGTCCACCCCACCACGCCACGCCACGCCCCGCTCGATCCAGTACTTATTTTTATTTTTTTGAGGGGACGCTCGGTCCAGAGCCGGGTGAAAATCATACGTCTACGCTGCATGCCGGCCCATGGACCGCGACGCGGTTCGGCGGCAGTGGTAACTCACGCCCCGCGCGAGCCCAAGATCGAGATCCCGATGGCGCAGGAGGGGCCCCCTCGCCGCACGGGAGGAGGGGTTACTGCGGTGAACAGGCGCTCACTGTCACTGGTGTTTTTTTTTTTGAGATGCTGTCACTGGTGTTGGTTAGAGGCGGCAAAGAAAAAAAATGCTGCTTAGCTACTAAAGCTGCGTAAGCACGCTTTGGCGGAGCTTTGTTTGCACTTGCGGCTAAAGCGCAGCCACGGCCCAAAGCAAGCAAAGCCGTGGAGGAACAAAAGCGAGCCAACACGCACGTACGTACGCTAGGCGCGCACGCAGCGACAGCCTAGCGGGCGAGCGACGCATGCAGCAGCGGCGCAATTCCGCGCCCAGATCTCGCCTCGTCCCGTCTTTCTTTTTCGCCCAACTGAACGAATCCAAGCAGAGGGCGGCGCCGGGAGCAGGGGGCAGGCGGTATCCCCGTGGGGATTCGGCTGCCGGCGACTTTAGCCGGCGGGCGGGCCGGCCGGCCGTCGTGTCTCGCGGCGAGGCTCTGACGCCGAGCTAGAGCGAGCGACACCGTGTCAGTGACGGCCGGCCGCACTGCCCCCTTCGGGAGCAAAGCCTCTCGCGCGCTCGCTTTCGCTGTTGCATGGACGGACGGGTTGGGTGGGTGGGCGCGCACTTGCGCTGCGCCAAAGACAAAGGATCACTGCCCTGCCGCTCTTCTCTTCTATAGTGCTCCTCTCCGTTTCCTCCCTCCCTTTTACTTTTTCTCTCCTCCTCCGACTCAACTCGTTTAGTTTCTTGGACAAGATAGTAATGGAGACTTGCAATGGCACACGATCGTTCTGGGCTTGCTGCATCTCGATGCCATTTGCTTCATCTTCATGTGTTGTTAGTTTAAGAAGAGATGCTAGACCCCTTTCATTTCAAAAAAAAAAAAGAAGAGATGCTAGATATTGGTTGCCCCCGTCGGTAGATCAGCCGGGTACAGTGCTTCTCTAGTTCATGTACATTCAGCAGGAGTGCACAGTAATTCTTTTGAAATCCTTGGGGTCTGAAGATAAAAAATAATACTACAATAAAAGGTCTACTATGACGCATAGCATAGAATGGTCAATTGCTTGTTAAGGAAAGAAGAGAAGAGCAGTCAGTCGCCACTCGCCACTGAGCTCTGCCGCCGGCACGGGAATCGAGAAAAACTACGGAAGCCGGTGGCAGCTACAGAATTGGCGACACATGCGCACGTCCCAGGAGACAGACAGACGGCTGATTTGATCTCCATGAAAACATCTCCCGAATTACTACTGCAACAAATCATCGTACTACTACTACGACCACTACCACGTACGCTACACTACGCTACACACATCAATCGGAAGCAACGGCGAGGGGATCCGGTCAGACGGCGGCCTCCATTCTCGGCTCGAAGGAGAAGGCGGCCACGAAGTCCATGGCCTCGCCGTCGCCGCCGGCGCACCGCGGCAGCTCCTCCCACGCGTTGCTCCCCACGTCGCACATGAAGCACCCGTTGGCGCCCGCGTCGCCGGAGCTCACGCACACCATCACGCGCCCGCCGTGCCCCACGCAGTTCACGTCCGCCTTCTTGCCGTACAGGGCGTGCGACATGGCCGGGGGCATCGCGGCCACATGCCGCCACGCGCCGTCCGAGAACTCCCAGAGGCGCAGGCTCGCCGTGTCCAGGTAGTCCGAGAGGACCACCACGTAGGCCCGGCCGCCGCACGCCACCACGTCGATCGAGTACTCGAAGTGCACCGGCAGGATCCGCGGGAGCTCGGCGAACACGCGGCGCGCCAGGTCGCACGCCACCACCGCGCCCGAGTGGCTCAGGAAGTAGGCCACGGCCTCGCCGCCGTCGCTGCGGCACGTCACGGCCGACGAGTACTGCCTCGACGCGCTGCGCTGCGTGCTCGACACCATCACGTCGCCGGACTTGCTCAGGTAATAGACCGCGCCGTCGCCGTCGCCGTCCATGTCCTCGTCAATGTCGTCGTCGTCGTGCGGCGCTCGCGTGTCCGCGGGCGAGGCCTCTGTCTTGCGCGACAGAGGCACGGCGTCCTCCCACGCGTTCTTGGAGGAGTCGAACACCGCCATGGACAGGTGCGGAAGCTCGCCCAGGATGAGGACCACGCGGTAGGGTGATCCGTACATGGCCACGGCGTAGAGCGCGTCTGTTGCGGCCGGAGGCGGCGGCGGGAGCGCCCGGGAGACGCCGCTGAGCGGGTTGGCCACGGTGAGCGCGCCGGTTTCAGGCGCGCGGTAGAGCACGAGCCCGCCCGCCGCGGCCACCGGCACGGGGCCAGGGGCGGCACAGCACTGCGACCAGGTCTTCTCGGCGGCGTCGAACGCGACGGCGGGGCAGGGAGGTCGCGGCTCCTCCTCCTCCTGTTGGTTGGACAGCATGAGGAACCAGGGGTCCCGGGCGGGGACGCGCGCGCAGGCGGCGAGGAAGGCAGGCGACCCCGCGGCCTCGCGCCAGCGCCGGCACACGCCGCGGAGGCGGAAGAAGCTGGCGGGCGGGAGGCGCGCGAGGACGCGCTCGAGCATGTCCTCGTGGAGCTGCCCAAGCTCAGGCGCAGACAGCTCCTCGCACTTGCGCTTCCTACCGCCGCTCGAAGCCACCGCCGCCGCCATGTCCGCCAGCTCCAAGATCTTGGACCGAACAGAGGAGAAAATACAGAAGAAGCGGGTGGAAGAAGCTGGCGCTGGCGGTGCGAGTGAGGTCGCCGGCTTTATATCTGGCGCCCGAGTGAGTGGAGGCGCAGAGGCAGAGGGGTGGTGGTGGTGGTGGTGGGGAGGAAGGTTCGTGCGGAGGAGACGGTGGTGGTGGAGGTGGAAGAGGAGGCTCTTTTTGTTCGCGTTGACATGCAAAGCGAAAGAGAAAGATGCACTTTGGGAAGGTGAAGTGAGGTGTGGGGAGGAGGGAGAAGGGAGGAGCTGGGTGCGCGTGTGGGCGTGGGCGCCGGTCGTGGTGGTGGTGGGGTGAGCGTGGCGCGTGCGCTGCCTGTGCTCTGCTCCTGCCGTCGTAGTCGTCGGCATATATAGCCGAGCGGCTGAGGGCCGAGGGGAGGCCAGCGGTGCGGCGCCGCTGTGAGATGGGAAATGACAGCGAGGAGAGCCTGCCGAGTAGTGTTTTTTTTTTCTGACTTAGACTGCAATAGTAGTAGTTAGAGCATCTACAACCGTGGCAAATCGGAATTGCCTTGCATACGATCTTTTCTCATCCGATTCTGTACGACTAGACACCTGCTTGATTCAATCTGATGTGGCCCACAAACCTAGATCAGTCTTATCGTACACAACTTTGGATGAATTTCATCGTACGTGTAGCAACACTCGTGGTAAATCTAGAACCTCAAACGTCTGCAGGGCACTGACCGAACACACTCATATTTGCCACTTTGCATCCGCATACCTCATATCCGGCACCTTATATCCATGTTGATCTACTATACATGATCAAACGACGGACAACAAAGATCGGCTACAAAGAAACACAAGATCGACTGCAAACAGACATTGACAAATTTCTCTCGAGTCTTCTCTGCCGCTGCCTCCTTCACCTCGCGCTCCGACTGCTCGGTAGCAAGCCGGAGCGCCTTGGCGTTATTCCGTCGGAGGCAGCAAGTGTCTGTCTTCGTCGTCGTGAGGGGCCGACGGTAGACCCATGCGAGGAGACGCGTCTCCTCGTCAGGGTTCGTCTCTGGCCCACGGTGACGGCGCGCGGACTGCTCCACCCCGTCCCTCTCCCGTGCACGTTGCCTCTCGCGGCGCGCGGCGCACGCTGCTAACCCACAAGTGTAGGGGGATCAGTCGTAGCCTATTTCGATAACTAAGAGTGACGAATCCATTAAGAAGTTAAACGCAGAACAAATATTTCCTTAAATTATTTTACTTGGACACCCAAATGTTGGCTTGTTGAGAAGTTAAAGTAAGAGTGTCGAAAAGCCATAAGTATGTTGGCTTGTTGTGTCTATGAATATTGTATGGGGATTTTATTTATAAATCGGGCTTATGGCTTTTCTCTAAAAAAACAAGGGCACCGGATGCACCAAGCGATTATGGGCAATTGGATGCACAATGGGTGGATAGCATAAAACTATCATTTTGGGGTTAGGGTTTCAAAAATGTACCATTCTTGTTGTCGCACATACCTAGCAGGTTGGTGGTTTGCTTTTTCAAGACACCCAAATGACACATGTGGTTTAAAATTGATCTGTTTATGTCAGGTCGGGCCCGCTTCTAAACAAATCATTTGTTTGATTGTTTTGTTTGACTGTTAACTTACATATGAGGCCGACATGTAAGTTGTCTCTTCCGTCCTATTATATTTCTTCTCTCCCTTTCCATCCCTGATCTCTCCTCTCTCTCTCTCTCTCCCTCTCTCCCGGAATTAGAATCACGACAGGAGGAGACCCCCACGGTCTTTGGGTGCAACCGAAGGGAGATGTTCTCTCGGGATTTGTTCAACCGATTTGGTTGGCGGTCTGCTAAGGATAGATCCATCATACCAGATCCTTCAACTCCATCCAGGGTGTATCCATCAGTGTTAAGTTGAACACACCCGATAACCGATCGATTCCAAGGGAGAAGATCAGTGGTACTATTATTGCATGTATGTCTTGTGAGAGCGAAGCAATATTGTATCGGGATTTTCCTTTAACATGGCCGGCATCAGGATGGATTGCTAAAGGGTGAAGGGATAGCTAAGTAGCTCATAAGGAACTTGACAGAGACATCCATTGGGGGAGCAGGCTTCAATTGCATGAGCTCATTCTGAATGTGCCATATCTCCAGAGGAGCATCAGCAATTCAACCCGCGTGGGCTCATCAATATCACAGATCAGCTGGATGAACCAATCAAGCCTAGTTGGTTTGATCACCATTACATCAAGGAGTGTCCATTCAGTAGCCATAGCTTGCCATGGGACTCTTGCATTTGTGTAGATACAAACCGTATGGAAGGAGTCTTCGTCATCAGCAACACAAATAGGGCAAATTGAACTCGTCTCCAACTTACATTTCTTTCTATTACACCACATCGCAAGGGAATTGTTTGCAAGGCGCCATGCAACCTCAGGATTGGGGGGGGCAGGGGGCATGACCAAAGGGCATCTAGACTAGATGATGCCTTTGAAGTAGCCACCTGCCCATTGCGGAGTTCATCCGAAACCAAACGGTAAACACTTCTCACACCAGGCATACCCGATTTGTGTGCATCCTTGGGGTGCGGATTTTCTCACAAGTCGCTCTTCCGATCGAGCTATAACCAACTGTGTGGTACGTACTTGCATAAGGTCCCTACTACTAAGGCCTCTTTTGGTTCATAGGATAGGATTATCATAGGAATAGGAATCTTGTAGGAAATGAGATGACATGTATCTCAAATCCTATGAGTAAGAATAGGAAACAAGATATCATTTGGTTGACATCAAAGGAATTTTTTCATTGAGTCTAGGCTTTTTTTTATTTTCCTATGAAATGTGGAGGATAGGAACCAATCCTATGTAGGAATAGGAATCCATTCCTATGAACCAAAGGGCTCTAAAGGAAAAAATCCTATAAGAATCCTATCTTCTAGAATTCCTATGAAATTCCTTTAAACTAAAGGAGGCCTAAATGTTTGTTTAGCTAGCGTATATACCTTCATTAAACCGACTCTAGGCTTCTACCTACGTAGCATGGTGCTGATCGGACCACAAGTGCACGGTCTCTCCCAGGCTGCGTTTGAGCATTTCTCCTCCAATCCTGGACAATTATCATGAACAATACATAATTATCATGAACAAAGAAATATAATAATAACCATTTTATTATTGTCTCTAGAGCATATTTCCAACAGTCTCCCACTTGCACTAGAGTCAATAGTCTAGTTACATTGTGATGAATCAAACACCCATGTAGTTCTGGTGTTGATCATGTTTTGCTCTAGGGAGAGGTTTAGTCAACGGATCTGCCACATTCAGGTCCGTATGTACTTTACAAATCTCTATGTCTCCATTTTGAACCCTTTCACGAATGGAGTTGAAGCGACGCTTGATATGTCTGGTCTTCCTGTGAAACCTGGGCTCCTTGGTAAGGGCAATAGCTCCAGTGTTGTCACAGAAGAGAGTCATCGGGACCGACGCATTGGGTATGACTCCTAGGTCGGTAATGAACTCCTTCACCCAGATTGCCTCTTGTGCTGCCTCCGAGACTGCCATGTACTCCGCTTCACATGTAGATCCCGCCACAACGCTTTGCTTGCAACTGCACCAGCTTACTGCCCCACCATTCAAAATATACACGTATCCGGTTTGTGACTTAGAGTCATCCAGATCTGTGTCGAAGCTAGCATCGACGTAACCCTTTACGACGAGCTCTTCGTCACCTCCATAAACGAGAAACATATCCTTAGTCCTTTTCAGGTACTTCAGGATATTCTTGACCGTTGTCCAGTGTTCCATGCCAGGATTACTTTGGTACCTTCCTACCAAACTTACGACAAGGTTTAGATCAGGTCTGGTACACAGCATAGCATACATGATAGACCCTATGGCCGAGGCATAGGGGACGGCACTCATCTTTTCTCTATCTTCTGCCGTGGTCGGGCATTGAGCCGTGCTCAATCTCGTACCTTGCAATACAGGCAAGAACCCCTTCTTTGACTGATCCATTTTGAAATTATTCAATATCTTGTCAAGGTACGTACTCGGTGAAAGACCAATGAGGCGTCTCGATCTATCTCTATAGATCTTGATGCCTAATATATAAGCAGCTTCTCTAAGATCCTTTATTGAAAAACACTTGTTCAAGTAGGCCTTTATGCTTTCCAAGAATTCTATATCATTTCCCATCAACAGTATGTCATCCACATACAATATGAGAAATGCTACAGAGCTCCCACTCACTTTCTTGTAAATGCAGACTTCTTCATAAGTCTGCGTAAACCCAAACGCTTTGATCATCTCATCAAAACGAATGTTCCAACTCCGAGATGCTTGCACCAGCCCATAAATCGAGCGTTGGAGCTTGCACACCTTGTCAGCATTCTTAGGATCGACAAAACCTTCCGGCTGCATCATATACAATTCTTCCTTAAGGAAACCATTAAGGAATGCCGTTTTGATATCCATTTGCCATATCTCATAATCATATAATGCTGCAATTGCTAACATGATTCGGACGGATTTCAACTTCGCTACGGGTGAGAAAGTCTCATCATAGTCAACCCCTTGAACTTGTCGATAACCCTTAGCGACAAGCCGAGCTTTATAGATGGTCACATTACCATCCGCGTCTGTCTTCTTCTTAAAGATCCATTTATTTTCTATGGCTCGCCGATCATCGGACAAGTCAGTCAAAGTCCATACTTCGTTTTCATACATGGATCCTATCTCGGATTTCATGGCTTCCAGCCATTTGTCGGAATCTGGGCCCGCCATCGCTTCTTCATAGTTCGAAGGTTCACCGTTGTCTAACAACATGATTTCCAAGACAGGGTTGCCGTACCACTCTGGTGCGGAATGTGTCCTCGTGGACCTACGAAGTTCAGTAGTAACTTGATCTGAAGTTTCATGATCATCATCATTAACTTCCTCTCCAGTCGGTGCAGGCACCTCAGGAACATTTTCTTGAGCTGCGCCACTTACCGGTTCAAGAGGTAATACTTCATCAAGTTCTACTTTCCTCCCACTTATTTCTTTCGAGAGAAATTCTTTCTCTAGAAAGGATCCATTCTTGGCAACAAAGATCTTGCCTTCGGATCTGAGGTAGAAGGTATACCCAATAGTTTCTTTAGGGTATCCTATGAAGACGCGTTTTTCCGATTTGGGTTCGAGCTTTTCAGGTTGAAGTTTCTTGACATAAGCATCGCATCCCCAAACTTTTAGAAACGACAGCTTAGGTTTCTTCCCAAACCATAATTCATACGGTGTCGTCTCAACGGATTTCAACGGAGCCCTATTTAAAGTGAATGCGGCAGTCTTTAAAGCATAGCCCCAAAATGACAGCGGTAGATCGGTAAGAGACATCATAGATCGCACCATATCCAATAGAGTGCGATTACGATGTTCGGACACACCATTACGCTGAGGTGTTCCAAGCGGCGTGAGTTGTGAAACTATTCCACATTTCCTTAAGTGTGTGCCAAATTCGTGACTCAAGTATTCTCCCCCACGATCTGATCGCAAGAACTTGATTTTCCTGTCACGTTGATTCTCAACCTCGCTCTGAAATTCCTTGAACTTTTCAAAGGTCTCAGACTTGTGTTTCATTAAGTAGACATACCCATATCTACTCAAGTCATCAGTGAAGGTGAGAACATAACGATAGCCACCGCGAGCCTCAACACTCATTGGACCGCACACATAAGTATGTATGATTTCCAATAAGTTGGTTGCTCGCTCCATTGTTCCTGAGAACGGAGTCTTGGTCATTTTACCCATGAGGCATCGTTCGCACGTGTCAAATGATTCGTAATCAAAAGACTCCAAAAGTCCATCTGCATGGAGCTTCTTCATGCGTTTGACACCTATGTGACCAAGGCGGCAGTGCCACAAGTATGTGGAACTATCATTATCAACTTTACATCTTTTGGTACTCACATTATGAATATGTGTAGCATTACGCTCGAGATTCATTAAGAATAAACCATTCACCAACGGAGCATGACCATAAAACATACCTCTCATATAAATAGAACAACCATTATTCTCGGATTTAAATGAGTAGCCATCTCGAATTAAACGAGATCCTGATACAATGTTCATGCTCAAAGCTGGCACTAAATAACAATTATTGAGGTTTAAAACTAATCCCGTAGGTAAATGTAGAGGCAGCGTGCCGACGGCGATCACATCGACCTTGGAACCATTCCCAACGCGCATCGTCACCTCGTCCTTCGCCAGTCTCCGTTTTATTTCGCAGCTCCTGTTTTGAGTTACAAATGTGAGCAACTGCACCGGTATCAAATACCCAGGAGCTACTACGAGTACTGGTAAGGTACACATCAATTACATGTATATCACATATACCTTTAGTGATGCCGGCCTTCTTGTCCGCTAAGTATTTGGGGCAGTTCCGCTTCCAGTGACCACTTCCCTTGCAATAAAAACACCCAGTCTCAGGCTTGGGTCCATTCTTTGGCTTCTTCCCGACAGCTTGCTTACCGGGCGTGGCAACCCCCTTGCCGTCCTTCTTGAAGTTCTTCTTACCCTTGCCTTTCTTGAACTTAGTGGTTTTATTCACCATCAACACTTGATGTTCCTTTTTGATTTCCACCTCCGCTGATTTTAGCATTGAATATACCTCAGGAATGGTCTTTTCCATCCCCTGCATATTGAAGTTCATCACAGAGCTCTTGTAGCTCGGTGGAAGCGACTGAAGGATTCTGTCAATGACCGCGTCATCCGGGAGATTAACTCCCAACTGAGTCAAGCGGTTATGCAACCCAGACATTTTGAGTATGTGCTCACTGACAGAACTATTTTCCTCCATCTTACAACAGAAGAACTTGTCGGAGACTTCATATCTCTCGACCCGGGCATGAGCTTGGAAAACCATTTTCAGCTCTTTGAACATCTCATATGCTCCGTGTCTCTCAAAACGCTTTTGGAGCCCCGGTTCTAAGCTGTAAAGCATGCTGCACTGAACGAAGGAGTAATCATCAGCACGTGACTGCCAAGCGTTCATAACGTCTTGGTTTTCTGGGATGGGTGCGTCACCTAGCGGTGCTTCTAGGACATAATCTTTCTTGGCAGCTATGAGGATGATCCTCAGGTTCCGGACCCGGTCCGTATAGTTGCTGCCATCATCTTTCAGCTTGGTTTTCTCTAGGAACGCGTTGAAGTTGAGGACAACGTGGGCCATTTGATCTACAAGACATATTGTAAAGATTTTAGACTAAGTTCATGATAATTAAGTTCATCTGATCAAATTATTCAATGAACTCCCACTGAGATAGACATCCCTCTAGTCATCTAAGTGAAACATGATCCGAGTTAACTAGGTCGTGTCTGATCATCACGTGAGACGGACTAGCCAACATCGGTGAACATCTTCATGTTGATCGTATCTTCTATACGACTCATGCTCGACCTTTCGGTCTTCCATGTTCCGAGGCCATGTCTGTACATGCTAGACTCGTCAAGTCAACCTAAGTGTATTGCGTGTGTAAATCTGGCTTACACCCGTTGTATTTGAACGTTAGAATCTATTACACCCGATCATCACGTGGTGCTTCAAAACAACAATCCTTCGCAACAGTGCACAGTTAGGGGGAACACTTTCTTGAAATTATTACGAGGGATCATCTTATTTAAGCTACCGTCGTTCTAAGCAAATAAGATGTAAAACATGATAAACATCACATGCAATCAAATAGTGACATGATATGGCCAATATCATTTGCTCCTTTTGATCTCCATCTTCGGGGCTCCATGATCATCGTTGTCACCAGCATGACACCATGATCTCCATCATCATGATCTTCATCACCGTGTCTTCTTGAAGTTGTCTCGTTATCTATTACTTCTACTACTATGGCTAATGCTTTAGCAATAAAGTAAAGTAATCACATGACGTTTATGTTGACACGCAGGTCATAAATAAATAAAGACAACTCCTATGGCTCCTGCCGATTGTCATACTCATCGACATGCAAGTCGTGATTCCTATTACAAGAACATGATCAATCTCATACATCACATATATCATTCATCACATCATTTTGGCCATATCACATCACAGGGCACATGCTGCAAAAACAAGTTAGACGTCCTCTAATTGTTGTTGCAAGTTTTTACGTGGATGCTATAGGTTTCTAGCAAGAACGTTTCTTACCTACGTCAAAACCACAAGGTGATATGCCAATTTCTATTTACCCTTCATAAGGACCCTTTTCATCGAATCCGATCCGACTAAAGTGGGAGAGACAGACACCCGCCAGCCACCTTATTCAACTAGTGCATGTCAATCGGTGGAACCAGTCTCACGTAAACGTACGTGTAAGGTCGGTCCGGGCCGCTTCATCCCACGATGCCGCCGAATCAAGATAATACTAGTAACGGCAAGCAAATCGACAATATCCACGCCCACAATTGCTTTGTGTTCTACTCGTGCATAGAAACTACGCATACACCTAGCTCATGATGCCACCGTTGGGGAACGTAGCAGAATTTTAAAATTTTCTACGCATCACCAAGATCAATCTATGGATTCATCTAGCAACGAGGAAGAGAGGAGTGCATCTACATACCCTTGTAGATCGCGCGTAGAAGCGTTCAAGAGAACGGGGTTGATGGAGTCGTACTCGTCGTGATCCAAATCACCGATGACCTAGCGCCGAACGGACGGCACCTCCGCGTTCAACACACGTACGGTTGGGAAGACGTCTCCTCCAACTTGATCCAGCAAGGGGGAAGGAGAGGTTGATGAAGATCCAGCAGCACGACGGCGTGGTGGTGGAAGCAACGGTGATCTCGGCAGGGCTTCTCCAAGCACAGGGAGACGGAGGAGTGTCACGGGAGGGAGAGGGAGAGGCCAGGGGATAGGGTGCGGCTGCCCTCCCCCCACTATTTATAGGACCCCTAAAGGGGGGGGGCGCCGGCCCTAGGAGATGCCATCTCCAAGGGGGGGGGGGCAAGGGGGTGGCTTGCCCCCAAGGCAAGTGGGGCGCCCCCCACCCCTAGGGTTTCCAACCCTACGCGCAAGGGGAGGCCCATGGGGGGCGCACCAGCCCACTAGGGGCTGGTTACCCTCCCACTTCAGCCCATGGGGCCCTCCGGGGTAGGTGGCCCCACCCGGTGGACCCCCGGGACCCTTCCGATGGTCCCGGTACAATACCGATTATCCCCGAAACTTTTCCGATGGCCGAAACTTGACTTCCTATATATAAATCTTCACCTCCGGACCATTCCGGAACTCCTCGTGATGTCCGGGAGCTCATCCGGGACTCCGAACAACTTTCGGATTACCGTATACTAATATCTCAACAACCTTAGCGTCACCGAACCTTAAGTGTGTAGACCCTACGGGTTCGGGAGACACGCAGACATGACCGAGACGACTCTCCGGTTAATAACCAACAGCGGGATCTGGATACCCATGTTGGCTCCCACATGCTCCTCGATGATCTCATCGGATGAACCACGATGTCGAGGATTAAATCAATCCGTACACAATTCCCTTTGTCAATCGGTACGTTACTTGCCCGAGACTCGATCGTCGGTATCCCAATAACTCATTCAATCTCGTTAACGGCAAGTCACTTTACTCGTACCGTAATGCATGATCCCGTGATCAACCACTTGGTCACATTCAGCTCATTATGATGATGCATTACCGAGTGGGCCCAGAGATACCTCTCCGTCATACGGAGTGACAAATCCCAGTCTCGATTCGTGCCAACCCAACAGACACTTTCGAAGATACCTGTAGTGTACCTTTATAGTCACCCAGTTACGTTGTGACGTTTGGCACACCCAAAGCATTCCTACGGTATCCGGGAGTTGCACAATCTCATGGTCTAAGGAAATGATACTTGACATTCAGAAAAGCTACAACAAACGAACTACACGATCTTTGAGCTATGCTTAGGATTGGGTCTTGTCCATCACATCATTCTCCTAATTATGTGATCCCGTTATCAATGACATCCAATGTCCATAGTCAGGAAACCATGACTATCTTTTGATCAACGAGCTAGTCCATAGAGGCTCACCAGGGACGTGTTGTGGTCTATGTATTCACACATGTATTACGATTTCCGGATAACATAATTATAGCATGAACAATAGACAATTATCATGAACAAAGAAATATAATAATAACCATTTTATTATTGCCTCTAGGGCATATTTCCAACAGCAACGTCCCCTTTGTATAGACCCGATGCGGCTGTTTCCGCCCTCCAGATGCTGGCGGCGGCGCCGTCCGTGAGGGGGGCACACCGCGGACGTGAGGGGGTCACACTCCGGAGACGGGTGCCAGGCGTTTGCAATCGCCACTCAACTTCTGTCGCATGGCTGTTTTTGATTTTAATAAAATATAAGGACCTATATTCAAAAGAACATGACGACACATTATTAATGTGCTTGAAAAAAATACAAACTATATATATATTTATAATCTATGGAAAAAATTACAAACTACATATATATTCATATAATACATAAAAAAAAGCATGAAAACATATTTAAAAAAACATAAAAACATATGTAAAAAAAAGCATAAAAACATATGCAAAAAAGTATGTAAAAAAATAGCTATGCCAACGGCATTGTCGTCGGCATAGAGACGGCAGGGTTCTGGTGGGCGTCGTGTCGCGGATCGGTGATGTGGCACCTATGCCGACGGCTGCCGTCAGCATACCTACGCCGCGGATCGGTGATGTGGCATGCGGAGATATGCCGACGGCCGCCCGTCCCGACCATCGGCATAGGTTTGACGGCGTTAGCCGCTAGTCACGGGCGGGGTCGCCGGGCCCACAGGTATACCGGCGGTTGATGTATGCCGACGGCTGCTGTCGGCATGTCTGCGCCTAGGTCGAAGGCCGTCCTATGCCGACGGCGGCCGTCGGCATAGATCCGTGTAACCCGACGGCCAGGCTAAGCCGACGGCCGGGACAGGGCCGTCGGCATATCTCAAACTAGGCCGACGGCTGCCGTAGGTATAGGTTTGGCCGTCGGGGTAGGGCCGTTTTCCGGTAGTGAATGATACCATATTTCTAACCTCAAAATTTGCGTTTAAAAAAATTTGTGGATGTTCACACGACATCTGTCTACCATCCCTAAGATATTCCAATTCAGATTTGACATATGCATGGAGAAACAAAAAAAGGCAATTCTACATGTGAATACTGTCGTGTTTGCTTTTGTCTTTCGGGACACAATTCATGCAGAATTTGTCTTTTTTATTTCTCAATTTGTGTTTCGATTTTGGATCTGGATTTTTTAGGGCTAGTAGACATATGTCTTGTGAGTTCTCTTGATTTTCTTCGAATTTCTTTGAAACTCAAAAGTTTGAATTTTTAAACATGGTATCATGTGATGCTTGGATATCTTCTCCGGTCCGTACGTGCACTGATTTTAAGTCTCGATACAGTGCACCGCTTCGTGTCCCATCCATGTCACGACACAGGCGCCGCTGGTTCTCGTCCTTGAGCCTCGATGCAATCCTTATACTCGTTGAGGCACAAATAACGCGCCCACGGCATAAGTGGTTCAGCGCGCGGGGCGAAACAGCATCGCACACCACTTATTTCGCGTGTCCGCTCTTGTGTGTTGCATACTCAAGCGCACGCGTCGCGCCCTCTCCACCGCGCGGCTTTCGCCCCGCTCGCGCCACCGCCAGCGAATTCGCCCGATGGACGGCCGCGCCGACATCCCCCTCACCCCTTCCTACACCCGCGACCCTTCCGCCGCTGCCGCCAACGCAAACCATAGCGCGGAGAGCTTTGGCTTCGCCTCCGCCGGTAATCCTCCAAGCACCGGTCTCGCACGCGGCCGTTTCATGACGCCACGGACTACCTCGTATGATACCTTCGCATGATGCCGCTGGAGATCTTGCCAACACCTTCCGAGCTCCCCATGATAATGCGGCGCGACACAATGAAGAGGAGGAGGAAGAATCGTCTTCGGATGAGGATGAAGAATCGGACGAAGATGAGGATGTGGCATGATTGTCGATGTGCCATTTGTTTGTGTGAACTTTTATGTCATGAACTTGGTTGGGTGATTTTGAACTTGGTTGGATGATGATGTGATGTGGCATGATTTTGAACTTTTATGTCATGAACTTGGTTGGGTGATTTTATGCTATGTCTTGTTTTGATGTTTGAAATATCACCATATTGTCTTCAAAATGAACATATTGCAAGCGCCGGCTGCTCGCGCGCGCTGTAGTTTAGCGAGTAGTTTGGATGAGGGGACGAGGCGGACGCCGTGAAGACGCGTGTGTCGTCTGTTCTGCGTCCGCGTCGACGCATTTGAGATGCAAATTTGGGCCGCAAATGCGTCGGCGCGGACGCGAAGCAGACGTAATTTGAGTTTGTGTCGGCACGTTGGGCTGCCACTTTTGTTCGTGTCGACCCAAACGGGAAAACGAAATGGGTCATCCGATTGAAGTTGCTCTAAGGACATAAGATAAGACCCTTGGTTTACCATAGCCAGAAGTTGAGTGGTGATCAACTCAACTATCCCGTCCATAACAAGGAGGTTTCCGCCCTTGTTTGGGTGATGAAAGTTTCACAGCACTATGTTTGGCCTAAGGAATTTGACATTAATTTCAACCATAAATCTTTGAAATATTTTTTTTAGAACGAAGACTCAATAAGAGTCCGGCTTTGAATTAACAAAGCCAACAATCGGCCAGGATTACAAGATCACCAACTTATAAGGAAAAGTAAGAAGAGAAACAAGCTGCTGATACAAGGAGCAAAGCGAAACAGACTTAAAGGCAGCAGCGATAGCAAGCACGCCATGCTGCCGCCAACACCCTACAGGACGACCTACACCAACCGGACAAGCTACGGACTTGAGAGGATGCGCCACCGCGCAAGCTTCGTGATCGTAGCCAAACTCGAAAACAGCACTGACACTCCTCTGGAACTGCCACTACAAAGGGCCTCTGCCCTCTCATCCTGGCTCGAAGGATGCCGCACCGGCAGGCGGCAGCTCGGTTCACCCTAGAACCCAGAGGAAGACGTCTAAGCTGCACATGAAGAAGGAACTAGGAGCAGACCTGCTAGCTCAGAGCACACCATTCCAAGCACCGTCGTCGTCCGCGGTTAAGCTACACCGAAAGGCTAGAGCTGTCGGCCACAGTCGCAGCAACAAGGGTAACAACGATGAGCCACCGAAGAAAAGGCAGTGAAGTGTCGAGCCAAGCTGCCACCTGCCACCATCACACCCACAACCCGACTCTCTGGCCGCCCCTGCGATCCCTGGACTGCGCCTCCAAGAAGGAACACGACACGAATGTGTCGTCGCCGCCCGAATCAGGGGATCTTTGAAATATCTTAAGATCGAGTGGATTGCGAAATGCAAATGGGGTAAAGAAAATGCCGTTGCCGACGCTAATTAACTTAAAAGATCCTTTAAAATCAACTTGAATTTGAAGTTGTGTACCCGATTTGTGTGCGTGTGTCCTTGGGGTCGGATTTTGGCATTCCCTTCTCATAATAGTCTCTGTGTCGATCGAGCCAACCAACTGTGTAGTAGAGTAGGTAGTATGGCAGTACTGGGGTACTAAATGGTGCTTAGCTAGCGTATATACCTTCATTAAACCAACTCTAGAGTCTAGACTTCTATGTATGTACGTACGTACGTGACGTAGCATGGTGCTGGTCGGACCACGAGTGCACGGTCTCTCCCAGCCTGCGTTTGAGCATCTTTCCTCCAATCCTCTGGGCGTATGACCCTGCTTTCTTGAATACTTGTGGAGTACGTACGTGCTCTCCGTCGTCAGCACGCTCCGATCAAAACCGATCGCAGTACGCAGCTCTCTCTCAATGCCAGCACGTGACATTGTACAGCGGGCAGTACAACAGCACGGTCGCAATTACGCGAGCATTAGTGGCACCACAGCAAAGAATGCCGTGCATGCGTGGGGCGTGTGAATGTTGACTCTGACTGACCACCGCAAGAAGCAAGGATGGCAGAAGCAATGCACCGAACGAGCCCGACCGTCCATGTCACGACATGTCCGTGCGTGCACCGGTTTTATATTAAGTCTCGATGGCGTGCACCGGCCGCTCCGCGTTCCATCCATGTCACGACACAGGCAGAGCGCCGTTCGTCGTCGTCCTTGAGCCTCGATGCAATCCCCGTACGCACTGCCCCCATGCATGCCCCGCCGTATTTTGCACCCCTAGCTACTGGTATACTAGGCGGTACCGCAAGCTACGATCCACCATACGCGGTACCTTGACCTTGCCAGCTCGGGATCGTCGCATACAGGTTTCACCAGCCAGCGCTGACGCACGTACCTAGTACGTCTGCTACGGCGGTGGGTTTCAATTCCATCTGCCATCGATAACCGGTTCGTACATCCGTTGGTCTCGTCTGCCTGCATGGGGTGCATGGCCGAGTCACGCAGGCAGCGTGAGCACTCAGCGGGAAGGCATCGCATCTATGACCATACGCAGAGTATGTCGTGGTGACCTGTGTAATCTATAATGGTGCACATGGCATCTACTCACTTCGTTCCAAATTACTTGTAGCAGAAATAGATATATCTGGAACTAAAATACATCTAAATGCATCCATACCTGTGACGAGTAATTCGGAACGGAGGAAGTAGGACCCAGAGCCATGCACAGGGCGTATCGTACATAGTACTACGTGCGTTTTACTACATGCGATGGTTCCTTGAAAACATTTTACGGTTGGCAATAGTACAAAGATGGATATAGGCTCATGCGTGCAAGGGTGGGAGGGGCCGTGGGAGCCAAGACCCAACACTCCAACAGCAAGTTGGCCAAGTGGCTCCAAACGCATGCGACAAAACAGACAGGCTACTACGAGGACGAGAGAGAGAGAGAGAGAGAAACAAGAAAGCAGCACCTGTGTCACTGCACGCATTTCATATTGCAATCAGGTCCTCCATCCTGCCTATCTTATATCTGATAATAGTATAGCTCGGTGCACACGCGCATATGCTCAGCTCAGTCTCAGTCTCAGTCCCAGCTCAGCTGCTGCGCGCGAGGAGAGGAGAGGACGGGAGGGGAGCGGAATCCATGGCTGACCTTGGCGAAAGCGAAAGCCACCGGCCGGCGCCCACTGCAACAGCAGCTAGGACATAAACAAATGTAAAAACAAGCTGTACACGACACGCATCGTCTCCTCCTCTCTCTCACCTCCTCGTAGGGGGAATCTCTCCCTCTGTTTTTCTAACCCATCTACTCTATGCGGTGGTCTCGCGCGCTCTCGCCATGGAGGGACGGAGGCTTTTGCTTTTGCGCAAGTCAAACGGACGGGGGCCCCGCCCGGCCGGCCGCTCGCCGGAGCAACAGAAGGCGTGGTGGGGGCCTCCGGCTGCGTGCATGCGGTCCCTTTGATTTCTTTGTCGGAAAAATTAACCAAAAGCCTGAACCTCCAGCATAGTTTACTCACTCCTCTTACACTAACCAGGAGTCAAAAAAAAGAAGAAGACACTCCACATTTTGCGTCGGAGACATCGCACGTCTCTCCTCTAGCACGTACTGTATTTTGCATGGACAACAACAAAGGGTACGTATAATAGTATTTTGAACTAACTATCCATGCAGAAGCTCTCGAAGAAAAGAAGAACTATCCGTGCATGCAGAAAACCAGCACAGGTTGTTGTTGTTACTGCTTACACCGTACGTACGTAAACTCGATTTAATCTGTCGTGCAGATCTGCGGCGAGCGAGCGTCGCTGCCAGTGGCCGGTTGTTGACTGTGCCTGTGCGTGCGCGGGACCCCCCATTAGCTGGTGTCTAGGCTCAGTACACTTCACTCATCGCTGGCCGTGCTGGCCCGAGTTCATTTACTACTCAGCCATGATGCAGACTCAGAGGCGGGCAGCAGCCTGTGGCACTGCGACTCTGTGAGGTCTGAGGTCTGAGCGCCGCGCCTGACACTTTGACGGTGCGTAACGCCGGCCAGGCCAGGCGGGCGGGCACAGCCGCTCCGTCAGATTCTTAAAGTTTTCAACGCCTCTAGCATGGGTTGGCCCTGTCAGAGGCAACCATAACTTGAAGCAGATTAGCAGAGAAATGGCAGTAGTACATTTTTATCTTCTTTTTTATTGTGCTAGGAATCGTTGTCTAGTGGCGCCAGTGCAGTGCTCCTCGGAGTTAACGTGCCCTGCCATCTTGAGCCGTTGTACCCGGGCGAACGGGCCATTGCTCTCGGCTCTTCTCTTCTCCGGTGCTGTAGCTTAAGATGATTTTGTTGCCGATTCGGTTCGAATACAAGGAGTAGTCGGACGGATATCAATGTTCAATGCCTGGTAGGCTAGTTCTATAAGAGGTGTAGAGTGTGTAACGTGGACAGATGAATTAGAATCAGATTCTGTAGCAAGCAAACGGCAGTACTACTACTACTAGTAAAGACTGTAAAAGAGCTCAAGAGAGAGGGCAGAAGCATCCAAGAGTTGATGAAACCCAAGAAAGATGCTGCAGCGCCGTACGTACGTGGGAGGGGAGGGGAGCACACATCTACTCGACGAAGCAGTGACCCATGAGCATGAGGGACGGACGAACGGCGATGAACAAGAAAAAGATAAAGCCGGCGATAAAGAAAGCACACGAGCAAGCAAGCGAGAAAACCTCATCCATACTATAGCTAGGTTGTGGCAGTAGTAAAACATGCATGTACTACTACTAGTACAACAATCACTGACAAAAGCCAAGCTACGCAATGAGTCGCCGCAGCGGAGCGGAGGCAGGCTGTGGCCGCAAGTAGACGCATAGATTTGCTACGCTCGCTGGCGCTGCTGGTGAGCATCCCGCAGCAGGCAGCAGCCCTGCATGTCTCTGCCACGGTACAGAAAACTAAAGCGCGCCACGGGCGGACGTGACCGCACGACGGTCGTCGTAGCGCCTCCCCCCCTCTACGGCCCGCTAGCCAGCGAGCGAGTACGTGCGCTCCCCCTCCTGTCGCGTTCGTGAGCCGTGCCCCTGCCCCCGTGTGTGTGCTGTAGCTGCAATGGCCGGGACCTCGCTCACTTTAATCCCGCGATGCGCTGCTCCAGTTGACCCTGGGTGTTTGTGTACGTGTGTATGTTGTGGCGCCCGGACAGATCACACATGGCGCCGTGCTTTCGTCCGGTTTGCACTACAGTGCATGCATGTTGCTGCGTCGTCAGTTTTATCGGAACATGGGGTTTCGGTGGAAATCGAGAGTAAATATCCGCCTGCGACTGCGAGATACACATGCATGCTGCTCACTTGTGTCGCCCTGCTCTGCTCCCTCAGCATCTCTGAGCGTCGTGCCGATCCTTTCAATTAAGTCACTATACATCTTCTGTAGTTCATATATACCAAGCTTATTTCGCACAGGACATACTACCAAGTACAGTATTATTACTATTATTTTTAGGGCAAACTAGCAGTATTATTATTAGTTAAACACATGTCATTAGGCCTGTTTGGTAGCACTACGACAAGTAGAACAGTAGAAAGGCCTTTTAACTGGGAACGGTCAAGCGCACACGCTGCCCCATATGGCAAGGCAACCTACTCTAATCATGCGAGCGTGCAAAACCGGCTTTTAACTCCATCATAATCTCGCATGAAAATGCTGTCAAGTAGGAGTAGTAATAGTGGCGGCAACAGCAAGCGTAAAGCGTACACAAGCCGCAAAAGCAGAGACGCCTCGCTGTTCCTGCATGCCACGCAATGACATGCTGAGTTTGCAAGCAAAGGAGAGAAATTACACCATCAAGTGGTGCTAGTACTATGCTAATTAATTAATATGTTGCCACGGCGACAAACAGAAAGCATCCGAAACAGGGAAAATCAGAGTATTAAATACCAGTTTCGGAATATACATAGGGCGTGATTAGTTCAATCTAATTGTCTGGGATTATAGAAACATGTCATTTTAGTCAATTACTCGCTCCTTTTAGAAGTATACATACTCCATTCTTTCCGGTTCGGAGGGCCTATCTCATTTTTTTAAGTCTCATTTTTCTCCCCATCACTTGTTTAAATTCTGAGGCGCACTGAATCGACGTATGCAGAGATTAAGGGAAATCACATAAATGCACATATATATTTTTGGTCATTTGGTGATCATACATGCATGCTTTGCAATTAATGCGTCGGTAAACATAAATTTTTGGGCAAAGCGAGCGCAATGATGGATGTTGTTTGCAAACTAAAATTATTTCCCGCAAAAAGAAACTATAAAAATTATTCCACCACTCACCATGTGACTGGATTGGGAAGATTTTTGAATTGGGCCTTTTAAACTGGAAGAGAGTGAATGTGTCATGATTAGATTGTATAGTTCAATATCTTACGCCTAATAGTGTGTAGATCATGACACAGATAAACAATCAAACCACGTTATACATTTAGGGTATTGTGGCACGGTAGACATCTATGTCTATATCAGTATCAACATTTATACCACTATATATTGTATGAATACTTTTGAATGACGGCTGTCCTATATCCAATGGTTGAGAGATTGTCGTTTAGTCTTGACCACTGATATTTTCTCCACTACATCGGTACCGCATGCATTATTTGTAGATTTCGTGCTCGGGTTTAAACACAATGTATAATATGCACATACTCCATCCGTTTTAAAGTATTTGAAGTTATAGAATTGTCTGAAAGTCAAACTTCATCAAGTTTGATCAAGTATATATAAAAATATCAACATCTACAAAACCAAATGTACTTCATTAGATTCATTATGAAAATTCTAGAACTTCAATTATTTTGGAAAAGGAGGGAGTACCTGAAAATAAAAACAAACCTCCATTATTCTCTAGACTCTTTCATATTTTTAGTTCCCTAGCATTTTCTCTTTTACTTTTTTACATTCATTTATTATTTTGTTATTTTAATGTACAGTTTTTTCTAGA
This sequence comes from Triticum urartu, assembly GCF_056163025.1. Taxonomy (NCBI): domain Eukaryota; kingdom Viridiplantae; phylum Streptophyta; class Magnoliopsida; order Poales; family Poaceae; genus Triticum; species Triticum urartu. Next base: position 127,270,178 of record NC_141874.1, on the reverse strand, counting down.
CAACTTCATACTTTGATTATCTGATTTTATTTTTCTTCCAAACGAATTCCATTTATTTTTACTTTATTATTTATTGTTTTTGGTTTAAGGCTATGTGGCATCTTATCTTTGAAGATATAGTACTTTCTATCCTTATAAATTTCATGAGTTTGTGTATTGTATATCATGCAGTCAAATATTCCGTAGTTATAATTTAATGTTCGAATGTGATGAACAATGAGAACTAAATGTACACCTTATACTTCATGTATATGTGATTTCAAATTTACATATTCGCATTGTGACTTCAAATTTACATATTCGCATACTATAATGTGTTATACCAATATTCAATTGACTTTGGTTATCTGAACTGACATGCAAGGTCCACGTAACTTATTAGTCAGTGGTCACCGCCGAGCAAGGTGCGTGGATACGTTGGGTACCGCCGACCTAGGCTTGTGGATGGTGCATATATGGTTTTGTTTTCCAAAAAAAAAGGCCAAAAGATAAGTCCGCGCATCCTTAGATGCACACATCTACATCAACAAACAAAATATATTGAACACATACTAATAATGGAACATATGACAAGAGACAATCGAAACATTCATGACTAAGTCGTTGTTTTTCGACAACAACACCTTCAAGAAGGGATAACATACACAACGTCGATGTCCAATTACATTCTAAGTGTTAGTCCAACAAGTTAAAGGCCGGAAGAACAACACAAAAACACTACATTCAACAAGTTAAAGATTCAAGCGTGTAGCTGATGGATTCAACCATCCGGCATGGACATCAAAGGATGTTCGAGTTCGAGCCACCATTTTGTTGACAGATCTTCCAAGAGCGACGGCATCCAATGCTCCCAAAAAACCACCATGGTCAGGTAAGAGTTGTCCACCGGAAATAGCCCCTGTCAGTAGGCCACGACCGGAAATCTTGTCGATCGAGCCGTAGCCTCGTCCGGCAACTGAGTTTAACTCGCCGCCCGTGTTGCCCTAGGACGGCCCTGGGTGCGTCATGGAACATATACAATTGGCTTCACACGTGAGACAGAGACTGAGGGCAGCTTCTCCTCATTGGTACTCACGAAAGGAGAGAGCTGGCCAAGTAGAGTATACTGTGTTCTTCTGGCCTTGGATACTGTTAAAGCGAGCTTAAGCCGCAGCCTTAATCCTTGTCTCGCCTAGCCTAACACATGTCATCCTGCTCAACTTGGCTCACTCATCACACTTGCAGCAGCCCTTGTACGGCAACCGTCAACTGAGTATAACCCAAGAATCGAACCTTAAAAACGTACGCCTTTTGAGACCTGGTATAGATACCAACGGCAACCATGCATAAGTACACATGTAGACATGCATGCAAGTAAGCATGTTTAAGGCTGCGCGGGTGCAATTATAACCCTAGTTAGAATGCACACTTTTTGTATGCACATATGCGCTCTTTCTTTGAACTTGTACGTAGCAGCAGTAATCGAACCTCTAATTCTTTCGAGAAAGCTGTTCTGGTTACCGCATGCAGTTAGTAGAAGGAGTAACGCTTTTGTCATGTTACAGAGACCATAATTATGTAGGGGTTATCGGGGTCGATGGCATGTGTTGCGTACCACAGTTTCCTCACGTATAAGCGCGGACCATTATCATGGCATCTAGAATCGACGTCTAGCAAAGCGCTTTAGTTTTTGTCGTGGCTAGCTAGGTAGCTAGGGTGGCTAGCGCCATGCATCCGTCTCGCGCTTTTGTCGCCTGCAGGCAGGAGCGGCAGCGGTGGCCGGCCGGCCGGCGGTCGGATATCGATGTAAGATGTGTGAACCTACGCGCAACACAAGTACTGGAATGCATCATGGCTTCTGCACCGCGGCGGAGTAGACGGCGACGTAGCTGCCATTCTCGACCGATCGACCTCAGAGAGAGAGAGACCTATCCAATCTACCGGTTCGCCAGGCCAGAGAGTACGTACGTGTGAGAGGAAATGACCTGCACGAGCGGGAGCTATCCGTGGATGATAGATAGATCGATGAGAAGCGAACATGTCGTGCGACTTTAGTCCGGCGATGTGATGCAATGCGTGGCTAGCTGAGCTGAGCTGAGCTGCTGCGGCCGCTTTGCCTTTCTCCTTCCCCAAGGAGGTCCGCCTGTGATGGTCAGCCTTGCACGCACGAACAACTGGTTGGGACGGGCGACGTTGCCTGCTTTTGACAGCAGCGGGAATAATCCTAGCTACGCGCCCGTGTGGATTTTGACTGGCCCAACTCCGTGCTGGCGTTTCGGCGGCAGAGGGTATCTTTGAGTCTGTTGATGGGTTATAAACAAGTTGTGATCAACTTTTTTCTTGTCGTTTGGTGTCCAAAACATCACGATTTGAAGATGGTGATTGATTTTCTCGCTTCTCAGACCACTCCGCTAGTGTTATATTCTTCAGTAACCCAGATACCGGTTCAGATAACGAACGGCTGTGATCATCTGGAGTCAAGTGAACCCAACGGCTCGCTGCGTGCTCGCCTTCTACCTTGCTTATCTTACCGTTGTCACCGAGCTATATAAGCAGAGCTATGTGGTTGTGATGGTCATTCTGTCATCAGAGTATAGGAATGGATATTCACTAGTTCGTTTTCATCTTCGCTCCCAAGCCAAACCTTAGCGAGACCAATCCTCAAATCTTCAATCGAAAACCTCTCTCGTCATGACGGTTGGTATCTAGAGCGTAGTCTTTCCTTGACATTGAAATCGATTTGGGCAACAAAAGAGAAATCCCACCATCCTCGCACTTTCTGTGACGGCCGCGATGTTAGTTCTCGGTGGCGTTGGCGGTCGTGGTCGCGACAACTCGCGGTCGTAGAACTGGTTGCCGGAACAATTTCGATGGTGAAATCCCAGGATCTGCAACGGGTGGTGATGTGCTTCAGTGGTGAATTAACAGGGCGGCGATAGGAATTGAGATATCTGTACGGGTTACATTTTGGCCAAAAAATTCCTCTCAGATAACTCAATACATGATGGGGTGTGCAAAACCTAGCGCCGATGAGGCAGAAGTTGCGGATCTGCTAGCCACGAAGGCTAATGCGGTGGAAAATCGGGAAAACCCAATTGAACTGAAGTAAGACTTGGATCGGCTTTGCAAGGACGCCCAATCCTTTAAAACCGTGAGCAATGTCGGTAGTGTCCAAGCGACAATGATAGCTTTCAGTTCGCAACTATTAGCGATACAGATGTTCTTCAGTATCTAGTCTCCTCTTTTGTTGGTTAGTGTTCAAAACATCATGATTTGACGATCGGGAATGATTTTGGAAAAAAACTTGGTGATGAGTTCGTGAATGAGAGACCTGAATAAAAATAGGGATTTGTCTCTTGCATGATTGGCATGTAATTTATTTTTTTCGAAATGGAGGCAAAATATTGCCTCATCCATTAATTAAGGAGTTTAGAATTACTTTTACAGACAAAAACAAAAAAGATTATTACAAAGCCATTACTCTCGCGGCATGATGTTTCCCAAATGCTTCACGCGGTAGTGACCCAAAATGTGGCATCACTTTTGATGTTGGAGAAGATGATAGACGGAACCATGGACTTGTGCCGAAATACCCTAGCGTTCCGTTCACACCAAATCGTCCGACAAGATAGCATGGTGATGGACGCCATCGCCTTCTGAATCCCCGTATTCTTCTCAGACATATTAATCCACCAATCCTTGATGGAACGCTCATCCATCCAACGAGAAGTATCAGTGTGGACGAGGTTGAGCCAAGCCCTGATCATGCCCCAAAGCCTCAAGGTGAACTAACACTTGAAGAATAGGTGGCTCACTGGTTGCTCAGTTTGCCTACAAAGAGGATATAGCCGCAATTTGACCAACCACGCCTCTCGAATCTGTCCGCAGTCCAAATCCGGTTTTGTATGGCAACCCAAGAAAAAAAATAACCTTGGGAGGCGCCCAAGTCTTCCAAACCACATAAGTCAAGTGCGAGCGGGTGGCGCCAAGGAATCGAGCTTATAAGCGGAAGTGGTGGGGTAGTGACCGCTTGCCGTAAGCTTCCAAGTGATGTCATCCTTAGTGTCATACACAAGGTGAATTGCATGAGAGAGAGCCCATATATTCACAATTTGCTCCATGTGGTCCATCGTCAAATTAGTGAAAAGCTTCATCTTGGACAAGCAAGGATCACCTTGCATGGCTTCCCTAACGTTCCATCTCTTTCTATAGGAGGCCACAGAAATGAGTGGTGCCATGTCAATAGGACTTTATCCATTTGACCCAATGCGAGTCCTAGAAAGGTGCATGAGCCCCATTGCCAATGATAATGTGCGTGGATGCGTAGCAGAGATCTCGGTCTAACTCGCCACATGGGTTTTCCAACCCAACCCACATCGTCGTTGGCTCCTTCCATTCACACGACAACATGATCGATGATGCCCAATCCTCCAACGTCGGTAGGGCAACACATGGCATGCCAATTGACCTTTGCACTTCGCTATGGTGGTCTTCTCATTGTTTGACCACAAAAAATCCTTTCAATTTTGTTTAAGTTATTAAGGGTGCTTGGAGGAGGGTTGAGAGTGATGATGTGGTAGATCACTTGTGAAGTGAGCATTGACTTGACTAGTACACATCGACTTGAGTCAGTAATGTTTTGACCATCCCATGACACAAGCCCCGCAACTGCCTTGTCGTCGAGAAACTGGAAGTCACTTCTCCAAAGTTGCCAAACCGAGAGCGGGATGCCCAGATATGAGGCGGGGAAGGAGGCACAGGTGGTCGGCAAGCTAACAAGGATAGCATCCATATTTAGGAGCCCACACTGAATCGGGACCACTAAACTCTTTTCAAAATTTGTGCACATGATCACGTCACCGAATCAAATAAGCACCCACGCAAGGTTCTTGATATCTTTCTTGATAGGGGCCACGAAGATTGGCCCATCCTCGACATACAGAGAAGTGCGTAAAATAGCTATCGACCCTCAAATCTTATGGAAGAGGCCATGACTAGTTGCGAGGTTGAGGATTTTTTGAAGCAGATCAGTCGCGATGAAGAACAATAGAGGTGAAACAGGGGGGTCGGCCACCCCATTGAGAATGATCTACGAGGAGGAAGTATGGATCAATGTGGTGATCCACTCGCGGAATCTAGGAGGAAATCCTCTCCATTGGGGAAGATCAAGGATGTACTCCAACCTGACCGAGTCAAAGACTTTTTGTATGTCAAGCATGAAGAGAAGCAACATGTTTTTGCTTCTGTGGGGGTTTCGGGCGAGCCCCCTCACATATGTGAAATTGTTGTGGATGAATCTTCTTTTGATGAACGTGCTTTGGGCATTGGAGATGAGCATGTGCATGTGCGGCTGAAGTGGTTGGCAAGCACATTAGCAATGATTTTTGGCACGGCATGGATGAGGCTTATATGTCGGTAGTCGGTGATACCTTCCGCCCCCTCTTTCTTGGGAAGAAGCATCACCAAGTTGAGACACATAAGATTGACCGAATGGAGGTTATTAATACAGCTGATGACATGCATGGCGTCCTCCTTAATGATGGGCCAACAACTGTTGAAGAAGGCACCGGTGAAGCCATTCGGACCGGGGGCTTATAACTAGACATTTGATTGATCACATCTTTAACCTCTTGTTCGGTGATGGGAGAATCAAGGTCGACAAGTTCATGCTCCCCAAAGTCTAGATCATCCCAATTGAAATCAATGGATCGACGACTACCATTTCCCAAAGCATTTGTGAAGTGTTTGCGGATCAAGCTTTCCTTTTGCTCATGGTCGGTGACCCATCCGTTGTTGTGTTGGATTCTCCAAATATGGGTTTTTTTTCTCTATCTCGTATTCACCCTCCGGTGGGAGGATTTGGTGTTGACATCACCCTTTTTAATGTGGATATTCCCGCACACACAACTTCTTCTTACTCTTTCAAGCACCGCCAAGCTCAGACCTCTTATTTTAAGCTCTGTCTGTAGGTATTGCTCCTCAATGGAGAGGGGCACAATCCTCCTGTGCGATGTCGAGACGTAGAATCACCAAGAGGGCTGCATGAAGGTGAATTTTAGCCTTGTAGAACAACCTCTCACTACACTCATTGAGCAGCACCCCCTTCTTTTTAAACTTATGAAAGAGTCTCTTGTAGGGCTCAACATGGCTGCGTTCCTCATTCGAAGCGTTTAGCACCACCTCATTAAATCTCGGCATTGAGGTCCAGAAATTCTCAAATTTGAAACAACGAGGCCTACGAGGCCCGTTATTGTCCGCGAGGAGTTGGGGCGGTGGTCAGACATCGATGAGGAGGGCATGTACACGTGAGTATTGAAAGTAGTGTCCTATTCCGCATTGCAGAAGGAGTCGAGCTTCCACATCGTCGGGTTATCTCTCTCACTACTCCAGGTGAGCTTTCGGTTTTGAAGGTCGATCTCATTTAGCTCGCAAGCATGCCGGGTGTTGCGAAAGCGGTTGATGCGTGAACTATTAACGTTTCTTTTATTTTTGTCCCTCGCACAATAAATCTAATCAAAATCTCCTAGAGCAAGCAGTTTGGTCGTTGGCTTTTGTCTACAACATCATGATTTTTACTCATGGGGTTGTTTCCCTTGGTAGCATTTCCGTTGTTGATGCGTTCATTATTGGGAGACCTGAATGCATAGAAATTGACTCCTGCAAGATTGACATGCAATCTTTTCATATTTTTTCATCTAAAAAAATCTATTCATATTTTTTCATGGGGCAGAAAGGAGCAACAAGTTTTTTTAAAGGCGGCAGATGGTTTTTGAGACAACTATATGTTGCTTGTACCAATATCTGCAGGAGACCACTAGGGGGCTAGCGCATTTAGCGCGGTAGTCACTGCCTCTTGTAGCATTCGCTGTAGGTACGCACAATCCGTTTTTCTTATTTCTTATTTTGTTTTCTTTTTTCACTGCTTTTATTCATTTTTTTCATGCGTTTCTTCTGTTTCTCCTTTTTTTTCCTTCATTTTACTTTGGTTTTCTTTGTTTTCTCAACACTTTTTATTTCTTACATTGTTATACTTGGTTTTCATTGCTACTTTCTTGGTTTTTCTTCAGGTTTTTGCTTTTCTTTTTTGTTTCTTTGTGGTTTTATTGGGTTTTTAGATCATGTTTACTTTTTTCTTGATATACAATATAGTACATTTTTAGAGCATACGTGAAACATATTTCTCATACACGTTGTACATTTTCCAAATACATGGTGTATATTTTATTAGATACATGTTTTGAACACACTACAAAGTAACATTTTCCAAACACGCATTGTACAGTCTTAATGGCAATAAACATTTTCTTAAACTATGCAAACATTTCTAATACGTTTTACAAACTTGTTGAAAATTTTATGTATTTTTTAGGAAACATGTGATTATTTATTTAAAATGTCACGTACATTTTAAACTGCGTGAATTTTGTTTAAAGTGTATATAGAAAAAAAATTAAATGTCACAAACATTTTTTTGAAATGCAGGAATATTTGCACAAAATTTCATGCACATTATTTGATGATAAATTGATACGGGACATTTTCAACACTATACAAACATTTTTTCAATATTATTTGTATACACATTTTCGACATTTCTGCATACATTTGTTTGGAGGTGGGGACATTTTTTCATTGTCACGAGCATTTTTTGAAAGTTGTCAACGTTTTTAAAAACTATGGTTACAATTTTGTTAGACTATGGTAACATTTTTAGACTCTTTGTTTTAAATTTCTTAAGTATATTTATGTTGTTTAATATATGATTTTAAAATTTAAATAAAATTAGAAGAAAAAAAGATGTTTTAGTGACGCCATAATGACGTGCACGTCTTGCTGGGCTGACCCTCCAGCGGCGCTCTGTAGGTAGGCGAGGAAGGCTTCTACCTCGCAGCAGGCGCGACATAGCGGGAGCTCCCATAGAGGAAGGCTTCGACCTCCTGGTGCTCTTGCGCGACGCTAGTGGGCCGGCCGAACAACCTCCTAAAACACCAGACGCGAAAAAGATTCAGAATAAATATTTTTTTACCGAAGAATTTTCAGAATAAATATGGAAGAGGTGGGATTCAAACCCGCACAGCAACCGTCATCCAAAAACACTCCTAGTGTGGTATAAAAAATGCTCTTATGTTATGGGATGGAGGGAGTACAACATTAGTATACCCGTATAAACCATTTGAAAAAAACATATTTTTTTTTACAGATTTACAATAAAAAGGTTCACTAGTATGGTAAAAGAGTTAAAAAAACTGAAAAAGTTCATTGATTTAGGAAAAAAGTTCATGAAATCCTGGAAAAAGTTCACAAACCTGAAAAAAAGTTTCATGAAGTTTACAAATGTTCAACAATTTTGAAAAGAAGTTCATCGATATTTTAAAAGAAGTTCAGCGATTTCGAAGAAAAGTTCATAAATTCGAAGAAGTTCATCAATTTTGAAAAGAAAGTTCACTGATTTGAAAAAAGTTCATCTATTTTGAAAAAAATACATTGTTATCGGCAAAAAGTTCACAAATTTGAAAAAAGGCACAACGTTATTCAAAAATAGTTCATGAATTTAAAAAGAACGATTTAGAAAACCAAATTGTGAAAATTGAAAAACATTCACGCATTTGCGAAAAGAAAAAATAAACAGAAAAAAGAAAAGAAAAACTGAACAAACTGTTGCAAAAAGAGATAGAAAAAATAGAAACCTGACTATGGAAGCTTCCCCAAAGTGGGGCTTTTCGAACTAGTGAAATAATAGAATGAGAAAATGAATTTAGTTGTGATCCAAGGCCACCATCCGCGAGGTGTCAACCGTCCTCTTGCCTTTTCGGTGAAGTCTTCGGGTGTGTATTTATTGATCCCCCCTAGGCTTTAACATGTATGCTGGCCGAACTTGATAGTTCTCCAAGGTCATTTCATCATCAACCTATTATAAAAACACACGATATGGAAAAGAACTTGTGTGAGGATGAAGTTAGCAATGCATCAAGAAATGAATATGTGCTATTGGCATACCTCTTGGGTGACCACACCTAGATCCTCCTCCTCCAAAGGAGCCCCATGGTCAGAAGTGGGATCTGATGGTGTAGCCGACCTAGACCGCTGAGGCGATACATATTCGGGGTCACGACAAACGACAAGGTTCGATAACCGCCTTAACCTTTGGCCCTGACGCTGCAACATGTACAAGTGTAAGGATGGCAATGGATCGGGTTTGGATTGGGTTGAACAATATCAAATCCATATCCATATCCATGAAGACAGTCTTTGCCCGCCCATGAAAAAATCCATGGGTGAAAAATGCTGTCCATGTCCAAATCCGATGGATATCCATATCCACTGGATATCCATTGGGTTCTCTCGAGACATGTAAATAAAACTTAACACAATATTAACATATACTCTTCCATTCTTCACCTCGTGGCAGGCTAGGCTTCACTTATGGTAAATCAACATCCAGTAACAACCTAAGATCATTTAGTATTTTTCTAACAGATGAGAATGACGAGTCATTTAAGGAGGAGATAAAAATAAGGGAAGGGGTGTTGGCGTATGTTACAGAGGGGATTGACTGTTAACTTATAAAAGTTACGATGGGGATTGTGTGATTTCTTATGCATAGTTTAGATAAAAAAGTGTAAAATTGTCGTGGGACATGTGAACATGGGGCAGGGATGGAAGATTTTTTCTCATTAAGTCATACTATCGGGTCGGGTTTGGGTATATCCATGGGTACAAGATTATATCCATGCCCTACCCACGAACAATCGGGTCGGGTTTGGGCGCCGCCCATGGACACAAAAGCATATCCAAACCCTATCCATTCGGGTCGGATATCCATGGATATCTATGTCCATGGATAAAATTGCCATCCTTATACAAGTGAATGAGATATCGAACGTAGCAAGACATGTAACATGGACAACTGAAAGAGATGTGTGAAGGAAATATGCCCTAGAGGCAATAATAAAGTTGTTATTTTATATTTCCTTATTCATGATAAATGTTTATTATTCATGCTAGAATTGTATTGATCGGAAACCTAAATACATGTGTGAATACATAGACAAACACTGTGTCCCTAGTGAGCCTCTACTTGACTAGCTCGTTGATCAAAGATGGTTAAGGTTTCCTGACCATGGACATGAGTTGTCATTTGATAACGAGATCACATCATTAGGAGAATGATGTGATGGACAAGACCCATCCGTTAGCTTACATAATGATCGTTCAATTTATTGCTATTGATTTCTTCATGTCAAATACATATTCCTTCGACTATGAGATTATGCCACTCCCGAATACCGGAGGAATGCCTTGTGTGCTATCAAACGTCACAACATAACTGGGTGATCATAAAGATGCTCTACAGGTATCTCTGAAGGTGTTTGTTGAGTTGGCATAGATCGAGATTAGGATTTGTCACTCCGAGTATCGGAGAGGTATCTCTGGGCCTTCTCGGTAATACACATCATAAGCTTGCAAGCAAACTACTAAGGAGTTAGTCATGAGGTGATGTATTACGGAATGAGTAAATAGACTTGTCGGTAACGAGATTGATCTAGGTATGCAGATACCGACGATCGAATCTTGGGCAAGTAACATACCGATAGACAAAGGGAATAACGTATGTTGTCATAACAGTTCGACCGATAAATATATTCGTAGAATATGTAGGAGCCAATATGAGCATCCAGGTTCCGCTATTGGTTATTGACCGTAGAGATGTCTCAGTCATGTCTACATATTTCTCGAAGCCGTAGGGTCCGCACGCTTAACGTTCGATGACGATATCGTATTATATGAGTTATGTGATTTGGTGACCGAATGTTGTTTAGAGTTACGGATAAGATCACGGACATGACGAGGAGTCTCTAAATGGTTGAGAGGTAAATATTGATATATAGGATGATAGTATTCGGACACCAGAAGTGTTCCGGAGTGTATCGGGTATTTATCAGAGTACCGGAGGGGTTATCGGACCCCTGGGGGAATATATGGGCCATGAGAGGGGAGCACATGCCATAGGGGGGGGGGGTGCCACCCCTTGTGGGCTGGTGTGCCTTTCTCTCTTCCCCATTCCCTTTCTTCCATGGTAAAATAAGGAAGGGGGCGCCACTTGGGGAAACCCCAAGTAGGATTCAGATGCTACTTGGGGCGCCCCCTGGCTGCCTCCCCTCCCCTTCCACCTATATATATGTGGGTATGGGGGCGCCTAGAACACACAACATCAATTGTTAGCCGTGTGCGCCCCCTCCGCGGTTTACACCCCCGGCCATATTTTCGCGTTATTGAGGCGAAGCCCTGCGAGAATCACTTCACCATCACAGTCACCACGCCATCGTGCTGACGGAATTCATCTACTACCTCGATACCTTGTTGGACCAAGAAGGCGAGGGACGTCACCGAGATGAACATCTGTAGAACTCGGAGGTGATGTACGTTCGTACTTGATCGGTCGAAGCTAGAAGAAGTTCGACTACATCAACCGCGTTGTCAAACGCTTCCGCTTTCGGTCTACGAGGGTACGTAGACATACTCTCCCCCTCATTGCTATGCATCTCCATGGATAGATCATTGCGCGTGCGTAGAATTTTTTTGTTTTCCATGCAACGTTTCCCAACAGTGGCATCATGAGCCAGGTCTATGCGTAGATGATATGCACGAGTAGAACACAAAGAGTTGTGGGCGGTGATAGTCATACTGCTTACCACCAATGTCTTATTTTGATTCGGGGTATTGTGGGATGAAGCGGCCCGGACCAACCTTACATGTCCACGCACATGAGACCGGTTCCACCGACAGACATGCAACTAGTTTTGCATAAAGGTGGCTGACGGGGGTCTGTTTCTCCTACTTTAGTTGAATCGAATTTGACTGCGGCTAGTCCTTGAAGAAGGTTAAAACAGCAAACTTGATGAAACACCATTGTGGTTTTATGCGTAGGTAAGAACGGTTCTTGATAGAAGCTCGTAGGAGCCACGTAAAACTTGCAACAAAAAAGTAGAGGACGTCTAACTTGTTTTTGCAAAGCATGTTGTGATGTGATATGGTCAAGACATGATGTGATAAACGTTATTGTATGAGATGATCATGTTTTTAAGATATCTGACAACCGACAAGAGTCTTATGGTTGTCTCTTTATTGTATGAAATGCAAACGCCATGTAATTGCTTTACTTTATCACTATGCGTTAGCCATAGTTTTAGAAGCAATAGTTGGCGAGACAACCACGACGCTATGATGGAGATCAAGGTGTCGAGCCGGTGACGATGGAGATCATGAAGATGCTTTGGAGATGGAGATCAAATCCCAAGATGATAATGGCCATATCATGTCACATATTTTGATTGCATGTGATGTTTATCTTTTTATGCATCTTATTTTGCTTAGTACGGCTGTAGCATTATAAGATGACCCCTTCACTAAATTTCAAGGTAAAAGTGTTCTCCCTGAGTACGCACTGTTGCTACAGTTCGTCGTGTTGAGACACCACGTGATGATCGGGTGTGATAGACTCTATGTTCACATACAACGGGTGTAAGACAGTTTTGCACATGCGGAATACTTGGGTTAAACTTGACGAGCCTAGCATGTATAGACATGGCCTCGAAACACTGGAGACCGAAAGGTCGAACGTGAATCATATAGTAGATATGATCAACATAGAGATGTTCACCATTGATGACTACCCTATCTCACGTGATGATCAGACATAGGTTAGTTGATTTGGATCACGTATAACTTAGATGACTTGATGGATGTCTATTTAAGTGGGAGTTCTTAAGTAATTTGATTAATTGAACTTAAATTATCATGAACTTAGTCTTGATAGTTTTGCATATCTATGTTGTAGATCAATAGCTCGCGATATAGCTCCTATTTTTTTTGATATGTTCCTAGAGAAAGTTAAGTTGAAAGATGATAGTAGCAATGATGCAGACTGGGTCTGTGATCTGAGGATCATCCTCATTGCTGCACAAAAGAATTATGTCCTTGATGCACCGCTCGGTGACAAACCTGTTGCAGGAGCAGATGCAGACATTATGAACGTTTTGCATGCTCCATATGACGACTACTTGATAGTTTAGTGCGCCATGCTTTACGGCTTAGAACCGGGAATTCAAAAACATTTTGAACGCCACAGAGCATATGAGATGTTCCAAGAGCTAAAAATTGGTATTTCAGATTCATGCCTGTGTCAAGAGTTATGAGACCTCTGACAAGTACTTTGCCTATAAGATGGGGGAGAATAGCTCAACTAGTGAGCATGTGCTTAGAATGACTGGGCACTACAATCGCTTGAATCAAGTGGGAGTTAATCTTCTAGATAAAATAGTGATTGAGAAAGTTCTGTAGTCACTATCACCAAGCTACTAGAATTTTGTGATGAACTATAATATGCAAGGGATGACGAAAATGATTCCCGAGCTCTTCGCGATGCTGAAATCGGTGATGGTAGAAATCAAGAAAGAGCATCAAGTGTTGATGTTTAACAAGACCACTAGTTTCAAGAAAAAGGGCAAGGGAAAGAGAGGGAACTTCAAGAAGAATGGAAAGAAAGTTGCCGCTCCAATGAAGAAGCCCAAAGCTGGACCCAAGCCTGAAACTAAGTGCCTCTACTACAAAGGAAATGGTCACTGGAAATGGAACTGCCCCAAATACTTGGCGGATAAGAAAAATGGCAAAGTGAACAAAAGTATATTTGATAAACATGTTATTGATGTGTTCCTTACTAGTATTAATAGTAGCCCCTGGGTATCTGATATCGGTTTAGTTGCTAAGATTAGTAACTCAAAATAGGAGTTGAAGAATAAACAGAGACTAGTTAAGGGCGAGGTGACAATGTGTGTTAGAAATGATTCCAAGGTTGATACGATCACCATCACACACTCCCTCTACCTTCGGGATTAGTGTTGAACCTAAGTAAATGCTATTTGGTGTTATCGTTGAACATGAGTATGATTAGATCATGTTTATTGCAATACTTTATTCATTTAAGTCAGAGAATAATTGTTGTTCTGTTTACATGAATAAAACCTTCTATGGTCATACACCCAATGTGAATGGTTTATTGAATCTCGATCGTAGTGATACACATATTCATAATATTGATGCCAAAAGATTCAACGTTGATAATGATAGTGCAACATATTTTTTGGCACTGCCATTTAGGTCATTGATGTCTACCACCCAACCTTCTTCTTGTAGACTCGTGTTGGGCCTCCAAGCGCGAAGTTTTGTACGACAGTAGAAAATTTCCCTCAAGTAGATGTGTTGGGTAACGTGGTAATTTCAAAAAATTTCCTACGCACACGCAAGATCATGGTGATGCATAGCAACGAGAGGGGAGAGTGTGATCTACGTACCCTTGTAGATCGACAACGGAAGCGTGAGCACAACGTGGTTGATGTAGTCGTACGTCTTCACGGCCCGACCGGTCAAGCACCGAAACTACGGCACCTCCGAGTTCTCGCACACGTTTAGCTCAATGACGATCCCCGGACTCCGATCCAGCAAAGTGTCGGGGAAGAGTTCCGTCAGCACGACGGCGTGGTGACGATCTTGATGTACTACCGTCGCAGGGCTTCGCATAAGCACCGCTACAATATTATCGAGGACTATGGTGGAAGGGGGCACCGCACAGGGCTAAGAATATGATCACGTGGATCAACTTGTGTCTCTAGGGGTGCCCTCTGCCTCCGTATATAAAGGATCAAAGGGGGGGGTGCGGCCGGCCAGGAGAGGGCGCGCCAGGAGGAGTCCTACTCCCTCCGGGAGTAGGATTCCCCCCCTTTCCTAGTTGGAATAGGATTCGGGAGGGGGGAAAGAGGAGAGAGAGAGAAGGAAGGGGGGCGCCGCCCCCCTCTCCTTGTCCTATTCGGACTAGGGGGGGGGAGGGGTGCGCGGCCCAGCCCTGGCCACCTCTCCTCTCTTCCACTAAGGCCCACTAAGGCCCATATACCTCCCGGGTGGTTCCGGTAACCTCCCGGTACTCCGGTAAAATCCCGATTTCACCCGGAACACTTCCGATATCCAAATATAGGCTTCCAATATATCAATCTTTATGTCTCGACCATTTCGAGACTCCTCGTCATGTCCCCGATCCCATCCGGTACTCCGAACTCCTTCGGTACATCAAAACTCATAAACTCATAATATAACTGTCATCGAAACCTTAAGCGTGCGGACCCTACGGGTTCGAGAACAATGTAGACATGACCGAGACACGTCTCCGGTCAATAACCAATAGCGGAACCTGGATGCTCATATTGGCTCCTACATATTCTACGAAGATCTTTATCGGTCAGACCGCATAACAACATACGTTGTTCCCTTTGTCATCGGTATGTTACTTGCCCGAGATTCGATCGTCGGTATCTTAATACCTAGTTCAATCTCGTTACCGGCAAGTCTCTTTACTCGTTCCGTAATACATCATCTCACAACTAACTCATTAGTTGCAATGCTTGCAAGGCTTATGTGATGTGTATTACCGAGAGGGCCCAGAGATACCTCTCCGACAATCGGAGTGACAAATCCTAATCTCGAAATACGCCAACCCAACATGTACCTTTGGAGACACCTGTAGAGCACCTTTATAATCACCCAGTTACGTTGTGACGTTTGGTAGCACACAAAGTGTTCCTCCGGTAAACGGGAGTTGCATAATCTCATAGTCATAGGAACATGTATAAGTCATGAAGAAAGCAATAGCAACATACTAAACGATCGGGTGCTAAGCTAATGGAATGGGTCATGTCAATCAGATCATTCACCTAATGATGTGATCCCGTTAATCAAATAACAACTCTTTGTCCATGGTTAGGAAACATAACCATCTTTGATTAACGAGCTAGTCTAGTAGAGGCATACTAGTGACACTCTGTTTGTCTATGTATTCACACATGTATTATGTTTCCGGTTAATACAATTCTAGCATGAATAATAAACATTTATCATGATATAAGGAAATAAATAATAACTTTATTATTGCCTCTAGGGCATATTTCCTTCAGTCTCCCACTTGTAGTAGAGTCAATAATCTAGATTATACAGTAATGATTCTAACATCCATGGAGCCTTGGTGCTGATCATGTTTTGCTCGTGGAAGAGGCTTAGTCAACGGGTCTGCTACATTCAGATCCGTATGTATCTTGCAAATCTCTATGTCTCCCACCTGGACTAGATCCCGGATGGAATTGAAGCGTCTCTTGATGTGCTTGGTTCTCTTGTGAAATCTGGATTCCTTTGCCAAGGCAATTGCACCAGTATTGTCACAAAAGATTTTCATTGGACCCGATGCACTAGGTATGACACCTAGATCGGATATGAACTCCTTCATCCAGACTCCTTCATTTGCTGCTTCCGAAGCAGCTATGTATTCTGCTTCACACGTAGATCCCGCCACGACGCTTTGTTTAGAACTGCACCAACTGACAGCTCCACCGTTTAATGTAAATACGTATCTAGTTTGCGATTTAGAATCGTCCGGATCAGTGTCAAAGCTCGCATCGACGTAACCATTTACGATTAGCTCTTTGTCACCTTCATAAACGAGAAACATATCCTTAGTCCTTTTCAGGTATTTTAGGATGTTCTTGACCGCTGTCAAGTGATCCACTCCTGGATTACTTTGGTACCTCCCTGCTAGACTTATAGCAAGGCACACATCAGGTCTGGTACACAGCATTGCATACATGATAGAGCCTATGGCTGAAGCATAGGGAACATCTTTCATTTTCTCTCTATCTTCTGCAGTGGTCGGGCATTGAGTCTGACTCAACTTCACACCTTGTAACACAGGCAAGAACCCTTTCTTTGCTTGATCCATTTTGAACTTCTTCAAAACTTTGTCAAGGTATGTGCTTTGTGAAAGTCCAATTAAGCGTCTTGATCTATCTCTATAGATCTTAATGCCTAATATGTAAGCAGCTTCACCGAGGTCTTTCATTGAAAAACTCTTATTCAAGTATCCCTTTATGCTATCCAGAAATTCTATATCATTTCCAATTAGTAATATGTCATCCACATATAATATCAGAAATGCTACAGAGCTCCCACTCACTTTCTTGTAAATACAGGCTTCTCCAAAAGTCTGTATAAAACCAAATGCTTTGATCACACTATCAAAGCGTTTATTCCAACTCCGAGAGGCTTGCACCAGTCCATAAATGGATTGCTGGAGCTTGCACACTTTGTTAGCTCCCTTTGGATCAACAAAACCTTCTGGTTGCATCATATACAACTCTTCTTCCAGAAATCCATTCAGGAATGCAGTTTTGACATCCATCTGCCAAATTTCATAATCATAAAATACGGCAATTGCTAACATGATTCAGACAGACTTAAGCATCGCTATGGGTGAGAAGGTCTCATCGTAGTCAGTCCCTTGAACTTGCCGAAAACCTTTTGCGACAAGTCGAGCTTTGTAGACAGTAATATTACCGTCAGCGTCCGTCTTCTTCTTGAAGATCCATTTATTCTCAATTGCTTGCCTATCATTGGGCAAGTCAACCAAAGTCCATACTTTGTTCTCATACATGGATCCCATCTGAGATTTCATGGCTTCAAGCCATTTTGCGGAATCTGGGCTCACCATCGCTTCTTCATAGTTCGTAGGTTCATCATGATCTAGTAGCATGACTTCCAGAACAGGATTACCGTACCACTCTGGCGCGGATCTCACTCTGGTTGATCTACGAGGTTCAGTAGTATCTTGTTCTGAAGTTTCATGATCATTATCATTAGCTTCCTCACTAATTGGTGTAGGTGTCACAGAAACAGATTTTTGTGATGTACTACTTTCCAATTAGGGAGTAGGTACAGTTACCTCGTCAAGTTCTACTTTCCTCCCATTCACTTCTTTCGAGAGAAACTCCTTCTCCAGAAAGTTTCCAAATTTAGCAACAAAAGTCTTGCCTTCGGATCTGTGATAGAAGGTGTATCCAATAGTTTCCTTTGGATATCCTATGAAGACACATTTTTCCGATTTGGGTTCGAGCTTATCAGGTTGAAGCTTTTTCACATAAGCATCGCAGCCCCAAACTTTCAGAAATGACAACTTTGGTTTCTTGCCAAACCACAGTTCATAAGGCGTCATCTCAACGGATTTTGATGGTGCCCTATTTAACGTGAATGCGACCGTCTCTAGAGCGTATCCCCAAAACAATAGCGGTAAATCAGTAAGAGACATCATAGATCGTACCATATCTAGTAAAGTACGATTACGACGTTCGGACACACCATTACGCTGTGGCGTTCCGGGTGGCGTGAGTTGCGAAACTATTCCACATTGTTTCAAATGTACACCAAACTCGTAACTCAAATATTCTCCTCCACGATCAGATCGTAGCAATTTTATTTTTTTGTTACGATGATTTTCAACTTCACTCTTAAATTCTTTGAACTTTTCAAACGTTTCAGACTTGTGTTTCATTAAGTAGATATACCCATATCTGCTTAAGTCATCTGTGAAGGTGAGAAAATAACGATATCCGCCACGAGCCTCAACATTCATCGGACCACATACATCTGTATGTATGATTTCTAACAAATCTGTTGCTCTCTCCATAGTACCGGAGAACGGTGTTTTTGTCATCTTACCCATAAGGCACGGTTCGCAAGTACCAAGTGATTCATAATCAAGTGGTTCCAAAAGCCCATCAGTATGGAGTTTCTTCATGCGCTTTATACCGATATGACCTAAACGGCAGTGCCACAAATAAGTTGCACTATCATTATCAACTCTGCATCTTTTGGTTTCAACACTATGAATATGTGTGTCACTACTATCGAGATTTAATAAGAATAGACCACTCTTTAAGGGTGCATGACCATAAAAGATATTACTCATGTAAATAGAACAACCATTATTCTCTGATTTAAATGAATAACCGTCTCGCATCAAACAAGATCCAGATATAATGTTCATGCTTAACGCTGGCACCAAATAACAATTATTTAGGTCTAATATTAATCCCGAAGGTAGATGTAGAGGTAGCATGCCGACTGCGATCACATCGACTTTGGAACCATTTCCCACGCGCATCGTCACCTCGTCCTTAGACAATCTTCGCTTAATCCGTAGTCCCTGTTTCGAGTTGCAAATATTAGCAACAGAACCAGTATCAAATACCCAGGTGCTACTGCGAGCATTAGTAAGGTACACATCAATAACATGTATATCACATATACCTTTGTTCACCTTGCCATCCTTCTTATCCGCCAAATACTTGAGGCAGTTCCGCTTCCAGTGACCAGTCTGCTTGCAGTAGAAGCACTCAGTTTCAGGCTTAGGTCCAGGTTTGGGTTTCTTCTCTTGAGCAGCAACTTGCTTGCTGTTCCTTTTGAAGTTCCCCTTCTTCTTCCCTTTGCCCTTTTTCTTGAAACTAGTGGTCTTGTTGACCATCAACACTTGATGCTCCTTCTTGATTTCTACCTCCGCAGCTTTCAGCATTGCGAAGAGCTCGGGAATAGTCTTATTCATCCCTTGCATATTATAGTTCATCATGAAGCTCTTGTAGCTTGGTGGCAGTGATTGGAGAATTCTGTCAATGACGCAATCATCTGGAAGATTAACTCCCAATTGAATCAAGTGATTATTATACCCAGGCATTTTGAGTATATGCTCACTGACAGAACTATTCTCCTCGATCTTGCAGCTATAGAACTTATTGGATACTTCATATCTCTCAATCCGGGCATTTGCTTGAAATATTAACTTCAACTCCTGGAACATCTCATATGCTCCATGACGTTCAAAACATCGTTGAAGTCCCGATTCTAAGCCGTAAAGCATGGCACAATGAACTATTGAGTAGTCATCAGCTTTGCTCTGCCAGACGTTCATAACATCTGGTGTTGCTCCAGCAGCAGGCCTGGCACCCAGCGGTGCTTCCAGGACGTAATTCTTCTGTGCAGCAATGAGGATAATCCTCAAGTTACGGACCCAGTCCGTGTAATTGCTACCATCATCTTTCAACTTTGCTTTCTCAAGGAACGCACTAAAATTCAACGGAACAACAGCACGGGCCATCTATCTACAATCAAACATGAATAAGCAAGATACTATCAGGTACTAAGTTCATGATAAATTTAGGTTCAATTAATCATATTACTTAAAGAACTCCCACTTAGATAGACATCCCTCTAATCCTCTAAGTGATTACGTGATCCAAATCAACTAAACCATGTCCGATCATCACGTGAGATGGAGTAGCTTCATTGGTGAACATCACTATGTTGATCATATCTACTATATGATTCATGCTCGACCTTTCGGTCTCCGTGTTCCGAGGCCATATCTGTATATGCTTGGCTCGTCAAGTATAACCTGAGTATTCCGCGTGTGCAACTGTTTTGCACCCATTGTATTTGAACGTAGAGCCTATCACACCCGATCATCACGTGGTGTCTCAGCACGAAGAACTTTCGCAACGGTGCATACTCAGGGAGAACACTTCTTGATAATTAGTGAGAGATCATCTTATAATGCTACCGTCAATCAAAGCAAGATAAGATCCATAAAATATAAACATCACATGCAATCAATATAAGTGATATGATATGGCCATCATCATCTTGTGCTTGTGATCTCCATCTTCGAAGCACCGTCATGATCACCATCGTCACCGGCGCGACACCTTGATCTCCATCGTAGCATCGTTGTCGTCTCGCCAATCTTATGCTTCCACGACTATCGCTACCGCTTAGTGATAAAGTAAAGTATTACAGCGCGATTGCATTGCATACAATAAAGCGACAACCATATGGCTCCTGCCAGTTGCCGATAACTCGGTTACAAAACATGATCATCTCATACAATAAAATTTAGCATCATGTCTTGACCATATCACACCACAACATGCCCTGCAAAAACAAGTTAGACGTCCTCTACATTGTTGTTGCAAGTTTTACGTGGCTGCTACGGGCTTAAGCAAGAACCAATCTTACCTACGCATCAAAACCACAACGATAGTTTGTCAAGTTGGTGCTGTTTTAACCTTCGCAAGGACCGGGCGTAGCCACACTCGGTTCAACTAAAGTTGGAGAAACTGTCACCCGCTAGCCACCTTTGTGCAAAGCATGTCGGGAGAACCGGTCTAGCGTAAGCGTACGCGTAATGTCGGTCCGGGCCGCTTTGTCCAACAATACCGTTGAACCAAAGTATGACATGCTGGTAAGCAGTATGACTTATATTGCCCACAACTCACTTGTGTTCTACTCGTGCAAATAACATCAACACATAAAACCTAGGCTCTGATACCACTGTTGGGTAACGTAGTAATTTCAAAAAAAATCCTACGCACACGCAAGATCATGGTGATGCATAGCAACGAGAGGGGAGAGTGTGATCTACGTACCCTTGTAGATCGACAACGGAAGCGTTAGCACAACGTGGTTGATGTAGTCGTACGTCTTCACGGCCCGACCGATCAAGCACCGAAACTACAGCACCTCCGAGTTCTAGCACACGTTCAGCTCGATGACGATCCTCGGACTCCGATCCAACAAAGTGTCGGGGAAGAGTTCCGTCAGCACGGCGGCGTGGTGACGATCTTGATGTACTACCGTCGCAGGGCTTCGCATAAGCACCGCTACAATATTATCAAGGACTATGGTGGAAGGGGGCACCGCACACGGCTAAGAATATGATCACGTGGATCAACTTGTGTCTCTAGGGGTGCCCTCTGCCTCCGTATATAAAGGATCAAAGGGGGGGGTGCGGCCGGCCAGGAGAGGGCGCGCCAGGAGGAGTCCTACTCCCTTCGGGAGTAGGATTCCCCCCTTTCCTAGTTGGAATAGGATTCGGGAGGGGGGAAAGAGGAGTGAGAGAAGGAAGGGGGGGCGCCGCCCCCCTCTCCTTGTCCTATTCAGACTAGGGGGGGGGGAGGGGCACGTGGCCCAGCCCTGGCCACCTCTCCTCTCTTCCACTAAGGCCCACTAAGGCCCATATACCTCCCGGGGGGTTCCGGTAAAATCCCGATTTCACCCGGAACACTTCCGATATCCAAATATAGGCTTCCAATATATCAATCTTTATGTCTCGACCATTTCGAGACTCCTCTTCATGTCCCCGATCCCATCCGGGACTCCGAACTCCTTCGGTACATCAAAACTCATAAACTCATAATATAACTGTCATCGAAACCTTAAGCGTGCGGACCCTACGGGTTCGAGAACAATGTAGACATGACCGAGACACGTCTCCGGTCAATAACCAATAGCGGAACCTGGATGCTCATATTGGCTCCTACATATTCTACGAAGATCTTTATCGGTCAGACCGCATAACAACATACGTTGTTCCCTTTGTCATCGGTATGTTACTTGCCCGAGATTCGATCGTCGGTATCTTAATACCTAGTTCAATCTCGTTACCGGCAAGTCTCTTTACTCGTTCCGTAATACATCATCTCACAACTAACTCATTAGTTGCAATGCTTGCAAGGCTTATGTGATGTGTATTACCGAGAGGGCCCAGAGATACCTCTCCGACAATCGGAGTGACAAATCCTAATCTCGAAATACGCCAACCCAACATGTACCTTTGGAGACACCTGTAGAGCACCTTTATAATCACCCAGTTACGTTGTGACGTTTGGTAGCACACAAAGTGTTCCTCCGGTAAATGGGAGTTGCATAATCTCATAGTCATAGGAACATGTATAAGTCATGAAGAAAGCAATAGCAACATACTAAACGGTCGGGTGCTAAGCTAATGGAATGGGTCATGTCAATCAGATCATTCACCTAATGATGTGATCCCGTTAATCAAATAACAACTCTTTGTCCATGGTTAGGAAACATAACCATCTTTGATTAACGAGCTAGTCTAGTAGAGGCATACTAGTGACACTCTGTTTGTCTATGTATTCACACATGTATTATGTTTCCGGTTAATACAATTCTAGCATGAATAATAAACATTTATCATGATATAAGGATATAAATAATAACTTTATTATTGCCTCTAGGGCATATTTCCTTCAAGATGACCTATGGTTAATCAATCCTTGGGAGGCGTAGGATGAAGATGGTCTCTCTCAAACAACCCTGCAACCAAATAACAAAGAGTCTCTTGTGTCCCCAACACACCAAATACAATGGTAAATTGTATAGGTGCACTAGTTCGGCAAAGAGATGGTGATACAATTGTAATATGGATGGTAGATATGATATAGGTTTTTGTAATTTGAAAATATAAAAACATCAAGGTAACTAATAGTAAAAGTGCATGAAAACGGTATTGCAATGCTTGGAAACAAGGCCTAGGGTTCATACTTTCACTAGTGCAAGTTCTCTCAACAAGGATAACATAATTAGTTCATATGGCAATCCCTCAATGTGCAACAAAAGTCACTCCAAAGTTCCTATCATGGAGAACATCAGATGAAATTGCTTGTAGGGTACGGAACCACCTCAAAGTTATTCTTTCCGATCAATCCATTGAGCTATTCCTATAAGTGTCACACACAGCCCTAGAGTTCGTAGTAAAATAACACCATATGATACACATCAATCAACCCTAATGTCACCTAGATACTCCAATGTCACCACAAGTATCCGTGGGTCAATTATACGATATGCATCAAACAACTTCGGATTCATAATATTCAATCCAACACAAAGAACCTCAAAGAGTGCCCCAAGATTCCTACCAGAGAAACAAGGACGAAAACGTGCATCAACCCCTATGCATAGATTACCCCAATGTCACCTCGGGAATCCGCGAGTTGAGTGCCAAAACATACACCAAGTGAATCAATATAAACCCCATTATCACCATGGGTATCCCATGCAAGACATACATCAAGTGTTCTCAAATCCATAATAGTATTCATTCCAATAATAGTGAAACCTCAAAGGTAAAACTCAATTCATCACAAGAAGATAGAGGGGGAGAAACACCATATGATTCAACTATAGTAACAAAGCTCGTGGTACATCAAGATCGTGCCAAACCAAGAACACGAGAGAGAGAGAGATCAAACACATAGCTACTGGTACATACCCTCAGCCCTGAGGGTGAACTACACCCTCCTCATCATGGAGAGCGCCGGGATAATGAAGATGGCCACCGGTGATGGTTGCCCCCTCTGGCAAGGGGCCACAACGGGCTCTCGATTGGTTTTTCGTGGCTACAGAGGCTTGCGGCGGCGGAACTCCCGATATAGGTTCTGTTCTGGAGGTTTTGGGATTTATAGGAGGTGTTGGCGTCGGGACAAGTCAAGGGGCCCACGAGGCGATGACAATGACGGGGGGCGCGCCCTAGGGGGGGGGGCGCCCTCCACCCTTGTGGTGGCCTCAGGACTCCTGTCCGATATTTTTTTCATTCCAATATTTTTTATATTTTCCAAAAATATTCTCCGTAAATTTTTAGGTCAATTGGACTCCGTTTGATATTCCTTTTTCTGTGAAATTGAAAAAAACAAGGAAAAAATAGAAACTAGCACTGGGCTCTAGGTTAATAGTTAGTCCCAAAAATCATATAAAATAGCGTATAAATGCATATAGAACATCCAAGATAGATAATATAATAGCATGGAACAATCAAAAATTATAGATACGTTGGAGACGTATCAAGCATCCCCAAGCTTAATTCCTGCTCGTCCAGGAGTAGGTAAATGATAAAAATATAATTTTTTATGTGGAATGCTATCAAGTGCACAAGTTTGATCAAAGAAAATTTTAATCACTTTTTCTAGCATCATTATATATCATAACAGTAGTTCCTCTCATAAAGCTTCTCATGATCAAGTAGCAAGCTATTCACATGTTAAAGCATAGATCATAAACTTTCTTGAAAGCTAACAAACTATGTTCTCAGTCATCAAACAATTGCAATTCATCTTATTTTCAGGAAGGGTCAATGTAAGAGCTTTGATTTAGCAAATCCCACATACTCAACTATCATATAGCCTTCCATGATTGCTACCACTCAAAGCATATTTTTAGAACAAATAGCATCCATTGAACACAGAGAAAGATAGGGGATTAATGTTTCGCCTCCCAACTTATTTATCATATAGATAATTGTCAACAATAATAATTCATGATCAAATATATTTGAATGGCCATATATGCTTAGATCTTTCCCCATCACATAACAACCAAGAGTTCCCAGAGGGAAGCAGGGATACTACTGACTCTTGCATAAAATTAAAAGTTAGGCCCTTCGCAGAGGGAAGCAGGGATTTGCAGAGGTGCCAGAGCTTGAAGCTTTTAAAACAGAGATGAAAATAATTTTGAGAGGTATGCTTTCATTGTCAACATAACAACCAAGAGTTGCCAATATCTTCCATACTAGATACATTATAGGCGGTTCCCAAACAGAAACGTAAAGATTTTACTCCCCCTCCACCGACAATCACATTCCACGGCTGGTCGAAACAACGGGTACCGTCCAACTATCAACAATCTTGGGGGAGTTTTGTTTAATTTATTTGCGATTTTATTTTTGATCTTTTGATCATAGGACTGGGCATCCCAATTACCAGCCACTCTCTCGTGAATGATAAGTGAATAAACACTCATCATGAGAATAACCCACCTAGCATGGAAGATACTGACAGCCCCTAGTCGCTACATGAGCGATTCAGACATACAAAACAAATTATTATTTGAAGGTTTAGAGTTTGGCACATGCAAATTTACTTGGAACGACAGGTAAATACCGCTTATAGGTATATATGGTGGACACTCATGGAAGAAACTTGGTTCAAGGATTTTGGATGCACAAGAATTATTCTCGCTTAGTACATAAATTTTGGCTAGCAAAAGATTCTAAATAGCAAGCACCACATGTTCGAGGATCCATAACAATATAACTTCTATACAAATATACCCAAGCATAACTCATTATGTTGTCTTCCTTGTCCAACTTCAACTAATTTTCTCAAGTTTGAAAATAATTAATGGGGCTCACAATCATAGAAATGTCCAAGATATATTTATATGTGAAACCTGTGTTCCTTCAATATTCTTTCATGCATTGTTCAAGTGACCAATACTATGTTTGCTAACTTTCAATAAATTTACTACCTCTACTTCTTATATGTGAAGTCATTACTCCACATGGGATAAGCATATGAAACTTATATAAATTCAGGTTTATGATATTCAATTCATTCAACCATTTACTCATGGGATATAAGTGAAGCACGTGAGTAAATGACAAACTACTCCAAAAGATATGAGTGGAGATCAATGAGTAGTCAAATCATTATTTAGCTATGTGAGGACTCTCTCTCATTTAATAATTTTATATCTTAATATTTTATTCAAACAGCAAGCAAATCCTAATAAAATAAAATGACGCTCCAAGCAAAACACGTATCATATGGTGAATAAAAATATAGCCTCAAGTAAAGTTACCGATGAACAAAGACGAAAGAGGGGATGCCATCCGAGGCATCCCCAAGCTTAGGCTCTTGATTCTCCTTGAATATTACCTTGGGGTGCCTTGGGCATCCCCAAGCTTAGGCTCTTGCCACTCCTTATTCCGTAGTCCATCGAATCTTTACCCAAAACTTGAAAACTTCACAACATAAAACTTAACAGAAAACTCGTAAGCTCCGTTAGTACAATAAAGCAAATCACCACTTAGGTACTGTCAAGACAAGATTCATAATTTTTCTCACATGATTCCTACTGTACCCTATCATCTCTACAATTTATATTAAGCAATATAAGCCATAGAAACTAGAAAACAAGCAAACTATGCATCGAAAACAAAATCTGTCAAAAATAGAACAGTCTATAGTAATCTGTAACTCTCGAATACTTATGTAACTCCAAAAATTCTGAAAAATTAGGACATCCTATAAAATTTGTTTGCTAATCTTCTGCAAAAAGAATAAGTATTTTATCACGCTCCTGTAGAAAATGAAAATTATTTTATTGGGCACAAAAGTTTCTATTTTTCAGCAAGATCAAATCAACTATCACCATAGACCATCTCAAAGGTCTTACTTGGCACTTTATTGAAAAAAGCTACAAAACATGATTAATACAGTATAATAATCATGTGAACACACAAAAAAGTAGGGGTAAATGTTGGGTTGTCTCCCAACAAGCGCTTTTCTTTAATGCCTTTCTAGCTAGGCATGATGATTTCAATGATGCTCATATAGAAGATAAGAATTGAAACATAATGGGAGCATCATGAAGTATATGACAAGCACATTTAAGTCTAACCCACTTCCTTTGCATAGGGATTTTGTGAGAAAATAGTTTATGGGAGCAAGAATCAACTAGCATAGGAAGGCAAAACAAGCATATCTTCAAAACTTTCAACACATAGAGAGGAAACTTGATATTATTGCAATATGTAGAAGCAAATGTTCCTCTCTCATAATAATTTTCAGTAGCATCATGAATGAATTCAACAATATAACTATCACGTAAAGCATTATTTTCATGATGAACAAGCATAGAAATTTTACTACTCTCCACATAAGAAAAATTCTTCTCATTCATAGTAGTGGGAGCAAACTCAACAAAATAACTATCATGCGAGGCATAATCCAATTGAAAATTAAAATCATGATGACAAATTTCATGGTTATCATTATTCTTTATAGCATAAATGTCATCAAAATAATCATCATAGATATAAACTTTGTTCTCATAATCAATTGAAACCTCTTCCGAAATAGTGGATTCATCACTAAAGAAAGTCATGACCTCTCCAAATCCACTTTCATAAATATTATAAGATTCAACACCCTTCGAAATAGTGAGATCATTAGTACCTAGAGTTGACACTCTTACAAACCCACTTACATCAATATAATCATCATAAATAGGAGCCATGCTATCATCATAATAAATTTGCTCATCAAAACTTGGGGGACAAAAAATATCATCTTCATCAAACATAGCATCCCCAAGCTTGTAGCTTTGCATATCATTAGCATCATGGATATTCAAAGAATTCATACTAACAACATTACAATCATGCTCATCATTCAAAAATTTAGTGCCAAACATTTTATTGACTTCTTCCTCTAACATTTGAGCACAATTTTCCTTTCCATCATTTTCACGGAAGACATTAAAAAGATGAAGCATATGAGGCAACCTCAATTCCATTTCTTTGTAGTTTTCTTTTATAAACTAAACTAGTGATAAAACAAGAAACTAAAAGAATCGATTGCAAGATTTAAAGATATACCTTTAAGAACTCACCTCCCCAGCAACGGTGCCAGAAAAGAGCTTTATTGACGAGATGTGAGTGCCGCTTACCTTGCCTCCCCGGCAATGGCGCCAGAAAAGTGCTTGATGTCTACTACACAACCTTCTTCTTGTAGACTCGTGTTGGGCCTCCAAGCGCAGAGTTCTGTAGGATAGTAGCAAATTTCCCTCAAGTAGATGACCTAAGGTTTATCAATCCATGGGAGGCATAGGATGAAGATGGTTTCTCTCAAACAACCTTGCAACCAAATAACAAAGAGTCTCTTGTGTCCCCAACACACCCAATACAATGGTAAATTGTATAGGTGCACTAGTTCGGCGAAGAGATGGTGATACAAGTGTAATATGGATGATAGATATAGGTTTTTGTAATCTGGAAATATAAAAATAACAAGGTAACTAATAGTAGAAGTCAGCGAAAACAATATTGCAATGCTTGGAAACAAGGCCTAGGGTTCATACTTTCACTAGTGCAAGTTCTCTCAACAATGATAACATGATTAGATTATATGGCAATCCCTCAACGTGCAACAAAAGTCACTCCAATGTCCCTATCGCAGAGAACATAAGATGAAATTGCTTGTAGGGTATGAAGCCACCTCAAAGTTATTCTTTCCGATCAATCCATTGAGCTATTCCTATAAGTGTCACAAACAGCCCTAGAGTTCGTAGTAAAATAACACCATATGATACACATCAATCAACCCTAATGTCACCTAGATACTCCAATGTCACCACAAGTATCCGTGGGTCAATTATACAATATGCATCAAACAACTTCAGATTCATAATATTCAATCCAACACAAAGAACCTCAAAGAGTGCCCCAAGATTCCTACCGGAGAAACAAGGACGAAAATGTGCATCAACCCCTATGCATAGATTACCCCAATGTCACCTCGGGAATCAGTGAGTTGAGTGCCAAAACATACATCAAGTGAATCAATAGAATACCCCATTGTCACCACGGGTATCCCACGCAAGACATACATCAAGTGTTCTCAAATCCATAATAGTATTCAATTCGTATGATTCAACTATAGTAACACCATATGATTCAACTATAGTAACAAAGCTCGCGGTACATCAAGATCATGCCAAACCTAGAACATGAGAGAGAGAGAGATCAAACACATAACTACATGGAGAGCGCCGGGATGATGAAGATGGCCACCGGTGATGGTTTCCCCCTCCGGCAGGGTGCCGGTATGGGCTCCTGATTGGTGTTTCGTGGCTATAGAGGCTTGCGGTGTCGAAACTCCCGATCTAGGTTCTGTTCTGGAGGTTTTGGGATTTATAGGAGGTGTTGGTGTCGGGGACAAGTCAAGGGGGCCCATGAGGTGACGACAAGGACGAGGGGTGCACCCTAGGGGGGGGCGCCCTCCACCCTTGTGGTGGTCTCGGGACTCCTCTCCGATATCTTTTCGTTCCAGTATTTTTTATATTTTTCAAAAATATTCTCTGTAAATTTTTGAGTCAATTGGACTCCGTTTGATATTCCTTTTGTGCGAAACTCAAAAACAAGGGAAACAATAGAAACTGGCACTGGGCTCTAGGTTAATAGGTTAGTTCCAAAAATCATATAAAATAGCATATAAATGCATATAAAACATCCAAGATAGATAATATAATAGCATAGAACAATAAAAAATTATAGATACGTTGGAGACGTATCAGTCATATTGGTGTAAAGCACATGAAGAAACTCCATGCAGATGGACTTTTGGAATCACTTGATTATGAATCATTAGATACTTGGGAAGCATGCCTCATGGGCAAGATGACTAAAACCCCGTTCTCTAAAATAATGGAGCGAGCTAATAACTTATTGGAAATAATACGTACCGATGTTTGCGGTCCGATGAGCGTTGAAGCACGTGGAAGGTATCGTTATTTTATGACCTTCATAGATGATTTGTGTAGGTATGGGTATATCTACTTGATGAAACACAAGTCTGAAACCTTTGAAAAGTACAAAGAATTTCATAGTGAAGTGGAGAATCATCGTAACAAGAAAATAAAGTTTCTACGATCTGATCACAGAGGCGAATATTTGAGCTACGAGTTTGGCCTTCATTTAAAACAATGTGGAATTGTTTCATAACTCACGCGACCTGGAACACCACAGCGTAATGGTGTGTCCGAACATCGAAACCGTACTTTATTAGATATGGTGCATTCTATGATGTCTCTTATTGATTTACCACTATCGTTTTGGGGTTATGCATTAGAGACAACCACATTCATGTTAAATAGGGTACCGTCTAAATCCGTTAAGACGACACCGTTTGAACTGTGGTTTGTCAAGAAACCTAAGCTGTCCTTTCTTAAAAGTTTGGGGATGCGTGGCTTATGTCAGAAGGCTTCAGCCTCATAAGCTCGAACCCAAAGCGGAGAAATGCGTCCTCATAAGATACCCGAAAGAAACTATTAGGTATACCTTGTACCACAGATCCGAAGGCAAAAATCTTTGTTGCTAAGAATGGGTCCTTTCTAGAGAAGGAGTTTCTCTAGAAAGAAGTGAGTGGGAGGAAAATAGTACTTGTTGAGGTAATTGTACTTTATCTCGAATTGGAAAGTAGCACATCAGAGAAATCCGTTCCCGTGATGCCTACACCAACTAGAGAGGAAGCTAATGATGATGATCATGAAACTTCAGATCAAGTTACTACTGGACCTCATAGGTCAAACATAGCACGTTCCACACCAGAGTGGCATGGTAATCCTGTCCTGGAAGTCATGTTATTAGACCATGGTGAACCTACGAACTATGAAGAAGCTATGATGATCCCAAATTCCGAAGATGGCTTGAAGCCATGAAATCTGAGATAGGATCCATGTATGAGAAAAAAGTGTGGACTTTGGTAGACTTCCCCGATGATCGGCGAGCCATAGAGAATAAATGGATCTTCAACAAGAAGACTGACGCTGATGGTAATGTTACTGTCTACAAACTCGACTTGTCGCGAAAGGTTTTCGACAAGTTCAAGGAGTTGACTATGATGAGACTTTCTCACCCGTAGCGATGCTTAAGTCTGTCCGAATCATGTTAGCAATTGCCGCATTTTATGATTATGACATCTGGCAAATGGACATTGATTGCTCTCTCACTATAGTGCCAGAAAAGCTCTTGTCTGCTAGGACTACGTCGGTATTTCCCCAAAGAGGAAGGGATGATGCAGCATAGCGACGGTAGGTATTTCCCTCAATGAAGAAACCAAGGTCATCGAACAAGTAGGAGAACCAAGCAACACAACATAAACAACACCTGCACACAAATAACAACACCTTGCAACCCAACGAGTTAAAGGGGTTGTCAATCCCTTTCGAGTAACGATGCCAGAAAATTGTAGTAGATTGAAATAATAGATCGCAAATAAAATAAAGTGCAGCAAAGTATTTTTTGTATTTTTGGTTTAATAGATCTGAATAAAATTGCAAAGGAAAAGTAGATCGCAAGCAAATATATGAGGAAGAAGACCGGGGGGCCGTAGGTTTCACTAGTGGCTTCTCTCGAGAAAGATAGCAAACGGTGGGTAAACAAATTACTATTGGGAAATTGATAGAACCTCAAATAATTATGACGATATCCAAGCAATGGTCATTACATAGGCATCACGTCCAAGATTAGTAGACTAACTCCTGCCTGCATCTACTACTATTACTCCACACATCGACCGCTATCCAGCATGCATCTAGTGTATTAAGTTCATGGAAAAATGGAGTAATGCAATTATAACGATGACATGATGTAGAGAAGATCCGTTTATCTATTGCATAGATATAGATCCCATCTTTTTATCCTTAGTAGCAATGATGCATACGTGTCGGTTCCCTTTCTGTCACTGGGATCAAGCACCGTAAGATCGAACCCACTACCGGGCACCTCTTCCCATTGTAATATAAATAGATCAAGTTGGCCAAACAAAACCCAAATATCGGAGAAGAAATAAGAGGTTATAAGAGATCAAATAAACTCAAATAACTTTCATGGATATAAAAATATATGACTGATCATAAACT
Source organism: Triticum urartu (assembly GCF_056163025.1). Taxonomy (NCBI): domain Eukaryota; kingdom Viridiplantae; phylum Streptophyta; class Magnoliopsida; order Poales; family Poaceae; genus Triticum; species Triticum urartu. The sequence continues at coordinate 127,237,994 of NC_141874.1, read as the reverse complement.
CAAAGTTCATCATATCCCAACAAACACATCGCAAAAAGAGTTACATCATATGGATCTCCAAGAGACCATTGTATTGAGAATCAAGAGAGAGAGAGATGAAGCCATCTAGCTACTAACTACGGAACCATAGGTCTACAAAGAACTACTCACGCATCATCAGAGAGGCACCAATGGAGGTGGTGAACCCCATCCGAGATGGTGTCTAGATTGGATCTAGTGGTTCTAGACTCTACGGCGGCTGGATGAATATTTTGTCGATCCCTCTAGGGTTTTGGGAATATTTGGGTATTTATAGAGCAAAGAGGCGGTCCGGGGGCACCCGAGGTGGGCACAACCCACCAGGGCGCGCCTGGGCCTCCTGGCGCGCCCTGGTGGGTTGTCCCCTCATCGGGACTCCCCTAGGTGCAGCCAGGGCCCAACATGTTCCTTCTGGTCCATAAAAAAATCTCCGTAAAGTTTCATGGCATTTGGACTCCGTCTGATATTGATTTTCTGCGATGTAAAAAACACGGAAAAACAGGAACTGGCACTTGGCACTATGTCAATAGGTTAGTACCAAAAATGATATAAAATGACTATAAAATGATTATAAATCATCCAAGATTGATAATATAACAACATTGAATAAACAAAAATTATAGATACGTTGTAGACGTATCAGCATCCCCAAGCTTAACTCCTACTCGTCCTCGAGTAGGTAAGTGATAAAAATAGAATTTTTGATGTGGAGTGATGTTTAACATGTCATATCATATTATTTTCTTTATAGCATATACAATTGGACTTTTTATGTGATTCAAAGCAATAGTCTAGTTTTGACATGATGATTTAGATACTCAAGCATATCAACAAGCAACCATGTCTTTCAAAATATCAATGCTAAAACAAGTTATCCCTACAAAATCATATAGTATTATCATGCTCTATCTTCTTAACACAAAGTATTTATCATGCAGAACCGCGATGACAAGCCGAGCAATTGGTTCATACTTTTTAACGCGCTTCAGCTTTTTCAACTCTTACGCAATACATGAGCGCAAGCCATGGATATAGCACTACGGGTGGAATAGAGTATGATGATAGGGGTAAATATAGAGAAGACAAAAAGGTAAGAAAGTCTCACATCGATGCGGCTAACCAATGGGCCATGGAGATGCCCATCAATCGATATCAACGTGAGGAGTAGGGATTGCCATGCAATGAATGCACTAAGAGCTATAAGTGTATGAAAGCTCAGTATGAAAACTAAGTGGGTGTGCATCTAATCCTATAATGAAAAATTCCCACTAGTATATGAAAGTGACAACATAGGAGACTCTCCATATGAAAACATGGTGCTACTTTAAAGCACAAGTGTGGTAAAGGATACTAGCAATGCCCCTTCTCTCTTTGTTTATTATTATTTTTCTATTTCTATTTCTTTTTCTTTCTTTCTTTTCTTTCTTTCTTTCTTTCTTTCTTTCTTTCTTTTTTTCTTCTCTTTTTTCTCATTGTCCGGAGTCTCATCCCGACTTGTGGGGGAATCATAGTATCCATCATCCTTTCCTCATTGGGGCACTGCTCTAAAAATGAATAATGATGATCATCACACTTCTATTTACTTATAATTCGAAAGAAATAAAAATTACAACTCGATACCTATGACAAAATATGACTCTATATAAATGCCTCTGGCATGTACCAGGATGTGCAATGATCTAGCGTAACATGTATGAAAAATGATGAATGGTGTCTGAGCCACAAACACTATGTCGGCTATATGTCACCCTGTGCAAAATCGAACCGAAAACCAAAAACCGAACCGAAAAAACTAAACCGAACCAAAATTCCGGTTTTTTCAGGTTTTGGTTATGGTTTCAGTTTGCAAAATAAGAAACCATATTGCATTTGGGTTTTTCGGTTTAAAACCGAACAAAATCAGTTAAACCGAACAAAACCGAAAGGCCCAGTAGATTTCACAGAATCAGTCAATCATAGCTCACAGCACAGGCCCATCGGCCATCACTCGCGGCCCAGCCTAACCTCACGCATGCTTGCTTCAACCCTAGCATTAGCAATTCGCCAATTCCCCACACGCACACGCAGAGCAGCAGAGAGCGGGATGGCGGCGGCGCCCTAGCTAGGTCACACTCCATCCGACGCATCCATCCGCTCCCCTCCGTCCTCCGTCCTCCGTCGCGCACACCGGCATCGCAATCCTCCGCTCTCCTCGTCCGTCGTGCGCATCAGCCTCGCCGTCCTCCGCCCTCCGTCGTACATCGCACGCACCGGCGTCGCCGACTTCTGCCCTCCGTCCTCCGCGTCGCTGACCTCCGCCCTCCATCGCGCGCACCGGCACACGCCTACACGGAGCAGGACACGAGCCACCGGATGGTAAGGCACTTTCGATTCGCTCTGGTAGAAGAGTTGTTCAGTAGCGAACACACACATAGATGTGATGACTTGCAGTAGCATCTTCTCGACTGCAGGTTCTTCTGGGCTTCTGGCGCGCGCATCCATCGGGCCCCGCTCCTCCCCGCTGCAGGTGAAGCTCTCTGTCACAGCCGCCGTCGGAGCCCAAGGAAGACGCGAGCCGCCGTGATCGGATGGTAAGCATCTCCCATGGATGTGTGGTGTTAGTTCCTATTTAGTTACCGAACATGGATGGATGCATGGTTTCACTAGTTTGTTACTGAACATGGGTGTTTCCTATAATCCTATTTAGTTTTCTAGCAACTTTTTTAGTATTGGTTCTGCTGATGGTCACTGATACTGAATGAAAACTACCTGACTTATTTTTACAGGTGTCCGAGAGTGTTAGAGTTAACCTTGGCGCTGGTTCTGCTGCTGATCAACCTCTCTCAATAGATCCTGATGTTACCCCTGGCAGTGTGGGGGGGAAAAGTCGGAAGAGGTCAAAGGCATGGATGCACTTCATAGTTCAGAAAGATGATCCTGATCATGCTAATTGCAACTATTGTGATGCTGTACTGGGTTGCAAATCTGCATCGGCAGGTACTGCTTCTTTAGTCAACCATTTGAAGATTTGCGAAAAGAATCCTGCCCACATATGTAGCACTCAGTCCGAGCTTACCTACCAAGTTAGCGAAGATGGTAATTCGGTGGTTCCTTGGCAATACATTGAGAAAGAAGTTAGAGAAGCATTTGCTCGCATGATAGTGATAGATGAGCTTCCATTCATATTTGCAGAGAAATAAGGTTTTAGGTTGTTTGTGGCTAAAGCTTGCCCAAGGTTCACTATACCATCTAGGACAACTATGTATAGAGATATCATTGCTCTTTATGAAGCTGAGAAAGCTATGCTTAGAAAATATTTCATTGGATCACGTCAAACTGTTTGCCTCACCACTGATACATGGACATAAAAAAGACAACAAAGCTACATAGTCCTTACTGCACATTTCATTGATTCTGGGTGGAACCTTAGAAAAAAAATTATTAACTTTGTCTTGGTAGATGGACACAAAGGGGATGACATTGGGAAATCATTAGAAAAATTACTTATTGAGTGGGGCATTGAGCGAGTGTGCACTATTACTATTAATAAAGCAAGTTCTAATGACACTTGCTTAGCCTACATGAAGAGGTCTTTGACTAATAGGGGCTGTACACATGCAAAAAGTCAGTATCTTCACATGAGGTGTGTGGCACATATTGTTAATCTAGTGGTCCAAGATGGGCTAAAGATAATGTGCCATCCAATAAACAGAATTCGAAGTGCTATCAAGTTTGTGAGAGCCTCCCCAACTAGATTGGATTTATTTAAAAAGTGTGTGTAGCTTAGCAAGGTAGCGAGTAAAGGTTTGATTAATATTGATGTGGCTACTAGATGGAACTCCACATTTATAATTGTAGGATCGAAAGTATGTCTAGAGGGGGGTGATTAGACTACTTGACCAAATAAAAACTTAACCTTTTCCCAATTTTAGTTCTTGGCAGATTTTAGCTATTTTAGGACAAGTCAAGCAATCATCACACAATTCAAGCAAGCATGGAAAGAGTATATTGGCAGCGGAAAGTAAAGCATGCAACTTGCAAGAATGTAAAGGGAAGGGTTTGGGGAATTCAAACGCTATTGGAGACACGGATGTTTTTCCCGTGGTTCGGATAGGTGGTGCTATCCTACATCCACGTTGATGGAGACTTCAACCCACGAAGGGTAACGGTTGCGCGAGTCCACACAGGGCTCCACCCAAGGGCAATGATTGCGCGAGTCCACACAGGGCTCCACCCACGAAGGGTCCACGAAGAAGCAACCACCCACAACGGGTCCACGAAGAAGCAACCTTGTCTATCCCACCATGGCCATCGCCCACGAAGGACTTGCCTCACTAGCGGTAGATCTTCACGAAGTAGGCGATCTCCTTGCCCTTACAAACTCCTTGGTTCAACTCCACAATCTTGTCGGAGGCTCCCAAGTGACACCTAGCCAATCTAGGAGACACCACTCTCCAAGAAGTAACAAATGGTGTGTAGGTAATGAACTCCTTGCTCTTGTGCTTCAAATGATAGTCTCCCCAACACTCAACTCTCTCTCATAGGATTTGGATTTGGTGGAAAGAAGATTTGAGTGGAAAGCAACTTGGGAAGGCTAGAGATCAAGATTCATATGGTAGGAATGGAATGTCTTGGTCTCAACACATGAGTAGGTGGTTCTCTCTCAGAACATATGAGTTGGAATGGTGTGTGTGTTCTGATGGCTCTCTCATCAAATGAGAAAGAGGTGGAGGGGTATATATAGCCTCCACACAAAATCCAACCGTTACACAGTTTTCCAATCTCGGTGGGACCGAATCAGAAAACTCGGTCTGACCGAAATAGTAAACCTAGTGACCGTTAGGAATTTTGGTGGGACTGACATGCAACTCGGTAGGACCGATATGGTTAGGGTTTGGGCATAACGTAATCTCGGTGAGACCGATTACACAAACTCGGCGAGACCGAATTTGGTAATTAGCTAACCAGAGAGTTGGTCAGGCAAACTCGGTGGGACCGATTTGCTCTTTCGGTGAGATCGAGTGGAACTCGGTGAGACCGAAAAGTTACAAAGGGGAAACACTGAGTTTACATTGCAATCTCGGTGGGACCGATTCGCTCTTTCGGTAAGACCGAAAAGTTACGAAAGGGAAACAGAGAGTTTGCAACCCCATCTCGGTGAGACTGAGATCCTTATCGGTAGGACCGAATTGCTAGGGTTTGGCAGTGGCTAATGACAAGTGAAGCTCGGTGGCGCCGGATAGGAAGAATCGGTAGGACCGAGTTTGGCTTAGGGTTTAGGTCATATGTGGATATGGGAAAGTAGTTGAGGATTTTGGAGCATATCATTAAGCACATGAAGCAAGAGGCTCATTAAGCAACACCTCATCCCTCCTTAATAGTATTGGCTTTTCCTAAAGACTCAATGTGATCTTGGATCACTAAAATATAAAATGAAGAGTCTTGAGCTTTTGAGCTTGAGCCAATCCTTTGTCCTTAGCATTTTGAGGGTTCCACTTTCACATCCATGCCATGCCAATCATTGAGCTTTCCTGAAATAATCATCTTGGAATAGCATTAGCTCAATGAGCTATATGTTGTTATGAATTACCAAAACCACCTAGGGATAGTTGCACTTTCAATCTCCCCCTTTTTGGTAATTGATGACAACATATAGATCAAAGCTTCGACAAATGATAATAAACATGAAATATATCGTCGCTTTGAGAAGTATGTGATAAGTAAGAGCTCCCCCTAAATTTGTGCATATTTAAAATTTGCTTTGGACTGCAAATGCACAAAGAGTTAGAGTCATGGGTTACTCTTCCATGTCACATACATCTTGGTGGAGCGCTCAAAATGATAAGAATGAAATACATGCACTCATCACCAAGAATAATGAATGATCACACAAGATAATGGCATTAAGCAAGCATTAAGTGTAGCTTATGATCAAACACATGATCATCAATGTCTCACAAATAATGACGTAGTATCAAGCACTCAAAAGCAGATAAGTTCGAAAAACCACCAAATAGAGCAAGAGAGAAAAACAACACACTCTCTCTCTCTCGAAGCCTATGATCTATACATCTTCTCCCCCTTTGGCAACAAGTTACCAAAAAGTTCCTAGAAAATGCATAGCACTAGATCGACGCTCAGGCTTGATCTTCAGGTGGTGGTGGAGTCCGGAGCACTCCAAGGACGAAGCCTTCGGTAGACGTGGTCGGAGTCAAGGCTGAAGTGGATGCTGGAGCTGGTGGAACTGAGGCTGTGGCTGGTGCAGACGTTGTAGCTCTGGTGTCAGCAACTGGCAGTGCAGACGACCTCGGACCTCGTGGCACCCTCGCAAAAGCAGTCGTGGTCCTGCCTCTCCTCTCATTCATGTCCTCCTGGAGCTGCTCCACGGCAGTCTGTATCTCTGTCACCTTGATGTCCAAGTCATAGAACCTCTGTTCCATGATCCTCTCTAAACTCGCCTGGTTCTGAGTCAGGGTGGCTATACTCTGCTCAATCCGCAGGGTGGACGCAATCAGGTAACCAAGCTGCTCTTGTTTGGTTTGCAGGAAGTAATCAGATGCCTCTACTTGAGTAGGCATCCTAGCAGCTTTCTCCTTCTTCGCCTTTTCCTTCCTTTTCTTGCCCTCACCTGCAGTTGGCTCTTGGGAAGTGGGCTTCTCAGTTGAGGCTCTAGCCTTTGACATGGGCTGCCTGCCTGCTGGCCTTTTGATTTTTAGACCTGGCTTAGTGCCTTGAGCTGGTTCAATTCTCTTGGAAGTGGCCTCTTCCTCTGCCACATAGTCCTCATCTTCAGAGTCTGAAGTTTTCTTCTTCCTTTGTCTCGTGGCAGCCTTTGGCAAATTGCTAGGAGTGCTCCTGCTGCCTTCATCAGATGAACTGGAGGGACTAGTGCCCTCACTCATCACCACTTGCTGCTCTGATAGATTCTGGCTATCACTCTGGTCTGACATGCTGCAAACTGACTGCTGACCCTGCGAATAGATTATAGAGGAGATAGAGTGGATGAGCATCACAAAATGCAGAGATTTTTGCAAAAAGAATGATCCAAAAACTTAGTTTTAGTTTCCTACTGAAATCGTCTCGGATCTACCGATTTTCAAACTCGGTGATACCGAAGCAGTTTTGGAACCTAAACTAGTGAACTCGGTAGGACCGAGTCACAGTTCGGTGGCACCGAGACTGCTAGGGTTTCACTGAGTTCAAAAATCGGTCACACCGATAAGTAATTCTCGGTCAGACCAAGTCTCACTTGTGCAATGGCATAAGCCAAATCGGTGGGACCGAGTTTTTCAACTTGGTGGGTCCGAGATGGTTTCGGCGGAAACCTAAACCTAGAATTTTTGAATCAAACCTAATCTATGAGCGTTTTGACTGGATAGAAGTTTATCAAACGTGGCTAGAAACAATATGATCACAATGTGCTAGGAATCAGATTGAGGAATAGCACAAAGATCAAGTCCATACCCTAGTTCGGCGGGGACTTGCTACGGCGGCAACGGCGGGGCAGAATTCCCGTTGACGGCGATGGAGACCAGCGACTGGAGGCTGCTGGCTGCGAGAAGACGATCCGGAGACCTCAAGGGCAGAGCAAGCTATCACGCGGGCGAAGGGGTTCAGAGAAATTTCCAAATTTTGCCCGTGACTATATATAGCCCGACCCTGTCGGTGTGACCGAGTGGAACAACTCGGTGGCATCGAGATTCATAACTGCGCCCAGTTACTGAAACTCGGTGTGACCGAAAGGTTCAAATCGGTTGCACCGAGATCGAAAACCTAGATCAACTTAATGATCTCGGTAGGACCGAAGTGGAGTATCGGTCAGACCGAGAATCATAAAGAGGTTTTGGAAGTTTAAGTCTATGACAAATCGGGGACTCCGAGCGCTCCTCACACAGAGTGGTTCGAATCTGACTTGATCAAATTTTGTGATGCAGCATGAATAGAGTTTGAGACGAGAAAAGCATAGATAGCTAGAGGAGGTTCTTAGGCATTCTTGTCCATCCACTTGGCAAAAAGAAATAAAACCGAACCATCAAAAACAACAAGTGGATGTCCTCGAATGAGTAAAATATGCGACCAGCATGCTCACACAATAAGATGGCAAATGAAATATGTGGCAAGGCATGCACAACCAATTCTAGCATCTATCAAGCAATTTGCGATGACTAGGTCATCTATATATGAGTATATTGACTTAGGAGTCAAGTGAGAACACTTGATCATAGGTCATACTCATCGTTTAAGCTCAAGTGGGGTTACCACTTTTACATAAAGCATTGTTGTGTTCACATCTTTAGAGTTGCTTTAGCTCAAGTCTTAGAGTAAAGCTCCTCCTAGATGTGATATCCCCCCCTAAGAGGGATGAACTAACCTTGGGTTTTGTCGATGATGATTTCATGTAGATATTGAAGATGTGGATGCTCAATGTTGATGTAGATCTCTTGGAGCTATCCATATGAGTGAATTGCACTTTCAATACCTACATGGGTTAGTCCCACAAGGAACAAACAAGGATATCCATAGACATAGAGTGATGCACACAAAAGATGATGTCCATGGAAACTTTTAGGTTACCTTGCCCCTTGTCTTACCAACAAGAGGGTTTGTGACTCCTTGAACTAGTGCAAGATGTGGAAGTTGATTGCACTTGTTCTTGCCAAAATGATAGGAGTGAAGTATGTTGGCGGAGTCACCCTCAAGAACTCTCTAGTTCTTCTTCTTTTGGATCCACATCATCTTGCTGGGAATCCTTGGAGTTGTAGTCGTACTTGATGAAGTGGAACTTGAAGTAGTCTTGGGAATCCACTTGACTAAGGTCTTAGGAGCTTCTTCAAATGCATCAATTTCCTCTTGAAGCTTGTCCTTGCCTTTTTGCTCGTAGTCTTGTGGTGGAAGATCATCTTGAGCTTGTGTCCCCTTGAAAGAAGTATACTTCTCTTGTTGAGGGACAAACTTTGTCTTGGGGTATTGATCTTCTTCCCACTCAACTCCATTGGCATTGAACTTTCGTTCAAAACCAACACCTTGATTCTTCCGGTGCATTCCTTGCTTGCGCACAATTTCCTCGAATTGCTTACTCCCGGCAAGGCTTTTGTACAGTCCTTTCTCTATAATTCCCTTCAATATGCTATTTTCTTGCTCAAGTGTAACTTGGCTAAGAGAATCATTAGTGGAATCAAGAGAACTACTAGAAGCAACAATATTGGATTTAGCATGATCATTGTTACTACTAGAGGAAGAATCTTTCTTGTTAGACTTGACTTGAGGCATGTAAGTGGATAAGAGTAAACGCTTGGCAATGTAAGAAGAACTTTTCTTGCGGAGATCATCATTGATTGCCTTTAAGAACTCATGCTCTTGCTCAAGATTGAGCATTTCAAAGCGTAGTTTCTCATGAGCTCTTAAAAGTTCTTGATGATCTTCGAAGATAGTGTCATGAGCTAACTTAAGAGTTTTTAGTTCTTTAGTTAGAGCCTCAATCTTCTCCTTATCATTGTCACTCGTTTTAGCATGATTAATTGGTCTTTCATCATAGTATTCATCACTAGAGTTGTCACCAAGCAAATCATCACCTAACAAGTCATCTTCATCACTATTGAGATCAACATACTCGGGGTGTGTTACCTTAGGACCCTTGGCCATGAAGCATCTTCCAATTCCTTCATTTGGTGAGTCAAATATGTCGTAGGAGTTGGTTGACACAAGTGCTAGACCGACAACACCTTCATCTTGAGTATCTTTGGAGTCGGAGTGATAACTTCTCTCGGAGTGGCTGTCAGAGTCGGAGCCGGATACCCATTCACCAACATGAGCTTGATGTCTTCGTCTTGTGTAGCTCCTTGATGATTTTTCCTTCCTTTCCGAATCCTTGCTTCTCCGTGAGTATCTTCATTCATAACGATCATCTCTACTCCTTCTCTCTCTTGGTGGTGATCCTTTGCTTCTTCTTTTTGGAGAATCTTCTCTTCTCTTGTAGGGAGCCGTACACTCATTGGAATAGTGTCCGGGTCTTCCACAATTGTAACAGTTTCGCTCTCGACTAGAAGATCTTTTGTCATTGTAGGACCTTGACTTGGAGCTTCTATCTTTGCTTCTACTCTTGTAGAACTTGTTGAAGTTCTTCACCATTAAGCTCAATTCTTCATTTAAGTCTTGTTTCTCACTTGATGATGTAGGGGCTTCACATGAGGCTTTATAGGCACCACTTGATTTGTTGTGAAGTTCCTCTTTATCCTTAAGTGACATCTCATGAGCAACAATTCTTCCAATCACCTCCGTTGGCTTGAGATCTTTGTAATTGGGCATCATTTGGATCAATGTGCACACGGTATCATATTTTCCATCCAAGGCTCTTAGGATCTTCTTGATGATGAATCTATCGGTCATCTCTTCACTTCCTAAGCCGGCAATCTCATTTGTGATGAGAGCAAGCCTAGAGTACATTTCAGCGACACCTTCACCATCCTTCATCTTGAAATTGTCAAGTTGGCTTTGAAGCACATCCAACTTGGATTCCTTGACGGAGTCGGTACCTTCATGCATATCAATCAAAGTGTCCCAAATTTCCTTTGCATTCTCAAGGCGGCTGATTTTGTTGAATTCTTCGGGGCACAATCCGTTGAAGAGAATATCACAAGCTTGAGCATTGTATTGCAACATCTTCAACTCATCCGTGGTAGCTTCACGGTTTGGTTCTCTCCCGTCAAAGAAGTCACCTTGCAAACCAACACACACAATAGCCCAAACAGCGGGGTTATGTCCAAGAATATGCATTTTCATTTTATGCTTCCAACTAGCAAAATTAGTACCATCAAAGTAAGGACCTCTACGGTGATAATTTCCCTCGCTAGACGCCATACTCTCCTAGGTTGTGAAACTAAGGCTATGACCACCAAAAGCTATGGAGATCAAGCAAATGGAGACCAAAGCTCTGATACCACTTGTAGGATCGAAAGTATGTCTAGAGGGGGGTGATTAGACTACTTGACCAAATAAAAACTTAACCTTTTCCCAATTTTAGTTCTTGGCAGATTTTAGCTATTTTAGGACAAGTCAAGCAATCATCACATAATTCAAGCAAGCATGCAAAGAGTATATTGGCAGCGGAAAGTAAAGCATGCAACTTGCAAGAATGTAAAGGGAAGGGTTTGGAGAATTCAAACGCTATTGGAGACACGGATGTTTTTCCCGTGGTTCAGATAGGTGGTGCTATCCTACATCCACGTTGATGGAGACTTCAACCCACGAAGGGTAACGGTTGCGCGAGTCCACACAGGGCTCCACCCAAGGGCAACGGTTGCGCGAGTCCACACAGGGCTCCACCCACGAAGGGTCCACGAAGAAGCAACCACCCACAACGGGTCCACGAAGAAGCAACCTTGTCTATCCCACCATGGCCATCGCCCACAAAGGACTTGCCTCACTAGCGGTAGATCTTCACGAAGTAGGGGATCTCCTTGCCCTTACAAACTCCTTGGTTCAACTCCACAATCTTGTCGGAGGCTCCCAAGTGACACCTAGCCAATCTAGGAGACACCACTCTCCAAGAAGTAACAAATGGTGTGTAGGTAATGAACTCCTTGCTCTTGTGCTTCAAATGATAGTCTCCCCAACACTCAACTCTCTCTCTCATAGGATTTGGATTTGGTGGAAAGAAGATTTGAGTGGAAAGCAACTTGGGAAGGCTAGAGATCAAGATTCATATGGTAGGAATGGAATGTCTTGGTCTCAACACATGAGTAGGTGGTTCTCTCTCAGAACATATGAGTTGGAATGGTGTGTGTGTTCTGATGGCTCTCTCATCAAATGAGAAAGAGGTGGAGGGGTATATATAGGCTCCACACAAAATCCAACCGTTACACAGTTTTCCAATCTCGGTGGGACCGAATCAGAAAACTTGGTCTGACCGAAATAGTAAACCTAGTGACCGTTAGGAATTTCGGTGGGACTGACATGCAACTCGGTAGGACCGATATGGTTAGGGTTTGGGCATAACGTAATCTCGGTGAGACCGATTACACAAACTCGGGGAGACCGAATTTGGTAATTAGCTAACCAGAGAGTTGGTCAGGCAAACTCGGTGGGACCGATTTGCTCTTTCGGTGAGACCGAGTGAAACTCGGTGAGACCAAAAAGTTACAAAGGGGAAACACTGAGTTTACATTGCAATCTCGGTGGGACCGATTCGCTCTTTCGGTAAGACCGAAAAGTTACAAAAGGGAAACAGAGAGTTTGCAACCCCATCTCGGTGAGACCGAGATCCTTATCGGTAGGACCGAATTGCTAGGGTTTGGCAGTGGCTAATGACAAGTGAAGCTCGGTGGCGCCGGATAGGAAGAATCGGTAGGACCGAGTTTGGCTTAGGGTTTAGGTCATATGTGGACATGGGAAAGTAGTTGAGGATTTTGGAGCATATCATTAAGCACATGAAGCAAGAGGCTCATTAAGCAACACCTCATCCCTCCTTAATAGTATTGGCTTTTCCTAAAGACTCAATGTGATCTTGGATCACTAAAATATAAAATGAAGAGTCTTGAGCTTTTGAGCTTGAGCCAATCCTTTGTCCTTAGCATTTTGAGGGTTCCACTTTCACATCCATGCCATGCCAATCATTGAGCTTTCCTGAAATAATCATCTTGGAATAGCATTAGCTCAATGAGCTATATGTTGTTATGAATTACCAAAACCACCTAGGGATAGTTGCACTTTCAATAATGCTAGAGACTGTTGAGAAATTTTAGAGGGCATTTGAGCAATATGCACTTCAGGATCCCAACTACAAGACTGGGTTAGAAAAAACTGGTCCAGAACCTAAGCCTGATACTCCTGATCAGCGGGGTCCTCCAACTCAAAGTGATTGGGTGTATGCCCGTGAGTTCAAACAATTCCTCCAACACTTCTATCTCCTCACTAATAAGGTTTCTGGAACTAAGTACGTTACAGCCAACACCTTCTTGGAAGATATTGCTGATGTACATTTTATGTTGGGTGAATGGAGTGATCATGTGATTTGTGGTGATGATGAAATATTTAAATGCATGGCTACCAAGATAAAAACCAAGTATGAAAAGTACTGGGGTGATCCTGAAAAAATGAACAAGTATATATTCATTGCTGCCATCCTTGATCCAAGGTATATGGTTGATTGGTTGTTGTTCATTTGTCAAATATATATAGCTATTGTTCTTAATGCCCTTCTAACTTGTCTTGTCTTGTCTTACTTCTTTATGCAAGGACCAAGGAATCTCATTTCTTTAAAGACATGATTGAAGACACCTATGGAAGTATAATAGGTAATAGAATCTTGACATCTTCCCACAATGAATTTGTCTCTCTTTTTGGAGAATATAGAGAATTATATGGAACCAGTACTCCTAGCCGTCCTAGGGAATTAGCATCACAAGCTCGTCCTAGTGCAAATGCTTCTGAAAATTCTCTAGTGAGGTCACGATACAACCAGAAAAGAATGAGAGTTTGCGGAGAGGGCAGCACTAGCACAAATACCAGAACTAAATTAGACAAGTACCTAGCTAAGGACACAGAAGAGTTGACTGCTGAATTTGACCTTCTTGAATGGTGGAAGTGCAATGCTCCTCGCTTTCCCATCCGTTCAAAAATGGCTCGTGATATACTAGCAATCCCCATCTCTACGGTTGCTTCTGAATCAGCTTTCAGCACCAGTGGTCGTATTCTCGATGACTTCAGAAGCTCTTTAACACCAGCGACACTGCAGTCGTTGATATGCACACAAGATTGGTTGCGTTCTAAGTGTATCAATGTTGAAGCTGATCTTGCTGAGTTGACCAGGTTGGAGGAAGGTATTTAAATGAATGTGTATTTCAGTTACTTCAATGATCATGCAACATTAATGCTATTTAATTGATCATGCAATATTTCTGTTGTTTTTGTAGAAGTGGGTGCCATTCATTTAAATGATAATGTGACAATATCGATTGATTGATCTTCATGCATGGAGCTGGAGTGGAAAATTGCTGCCTGAAGCCCTGAAGTGATGAAACAAATGCCATTTTATCTCGATCTGCACCTTTTGTTTCTTTGTCGTGTGTTGCACATGTACTGTACTGAAGTTTGTTATCTCGAGCTGGAGCTGAACTTTGGTTGTTCCAGAATTTGCATTTTGTACTGAAGTTTGTTATCTTGATGTACTGGGCATGTACTGGGCCTTTCAAAAATGGCTCGTGATATACTATTACTAGCAATCCCCATCTCTATGTTCCAAAACTTTGCTTGTAGCCTTGTACTGGGCATGTTTAGTTGTGCTTGTGCTTGTACTGGACAAGTTTTTGTTCCAAAATTTCTTCGTGTGGTTTCAATGGACATGTACTAAATTAGTGCTTGTAGTTGTAATCGTAGTCTTCTACTAGATTGTTGTACTAGAACATAAATTCTTACATGTTTCAGAATTTCTTCAAGTAGGTAACCAGGTTGTAGTTGTATTGGACAAGTACTAAATTTGTTTTTCCATGTGGCCAAACCATGTGTTGATTAAAAATTCGCGTCAACTTTGGTTATTTTGGTTATTACTGAAACCAAACCAAAAGAAAATGGTTATTACCGAAACCGAACCGTATCTATGTATAAAACCGTATAATCCGAAGTATAAAAACCGTATAAACCGAAAACCGTATAAATCGAACCGAATGAAACCGAAAAAACCGAATGCACAGGCTGAGCTATATGATCATGCAAACACTACTGCAGGATGCTGCTAACGCGACGCTACGATCAGAGACCCTTCGACAAAACTGTGTGCGATGCCGTAATCGCAAACGGTGGTGTAAAAACACATAAAAAAGGTGCAAAACATTTGCGATGGCAAAGCCATCAAACACAGTTTAGATTTTAGTTGCGTGTGCGATGTAGGGCATACGGTTCAGTTCAATTAACTATTTGCGATGAGGAATAAAAGAAACGGGCAACCAGATGGAGGTGTGTGCGATATACAGCATACAGTTCACTCGGATGAACTGTTTGTGATTAGGCAACACAAAAGAAATGGTCAGCCAGATGAAGGTGTATGCGATATACGGCATGCGGTTCACTCGGATGAACTGTTTGCGTTGAGACATGAGAACAGAAACGGTTCAACTTAACAAGATGTGCGTGTGTGATACGCGACAAACATGTCTGTAATAGAAAATGTGTGTGAAGAACGATAATAACACAGACGGTTGCTGCTAATAAGACGTGTGTGTTGTGCGATGGGATTGCATACAGAACAACAACAACAACAACACACACACACACACAAGGACATGCTTGCATAACCGAATTAAACATCCGCTTACATAGGTGGCTACTACAACCATGGCATTTGCACACACCAAAGTAAACTATTACATGCATAATTACATAGGTGGCTACTACACACATGCCATTTCCACACACCAATAAAGTAAACTATATATTAAATGCATGATTAACTAGCATAAATGATCATATGATCATCAGCTACTTCTTGTGATGCTTGCTCTGCTTGTGGCTCGATCCGGGCTTGTCGGTTTGGGTAATGAGGCACTTCCTCATGTCAACGATCTGCCTGTGCATCTTGTAGCATGTGTACATGCTCTTGGCCAGGAACCTGAGGTGAGGTTCATCCAGTTGTCACATCCAGGCCCTGTGCCAGGATAGGGGACTTGTTCTCTGGGAATCCTGCTTCATCTTTTCGTAGTAGGGTCGATGATGGCCGAGGCGAGTTCGACCAGGGAGTCCTTCTTTGTGCTGCCCTAGCCCCTGTAGTGGTGACGGATTTTGACAAGGTTCTTGCAGGCCAAGCCCGTAACACTGAGCGTGTTTACATCACCGGTGGTTTCCACCGTGGCGAACTTGTAGTCGGTGCTGTTGACAAACCTGTTGAAACGGTCGCAAGGCTCTGTGGCCATGCGGTAGTGGTAGATGAGGACATGATGGCCCACGCACAACTGGGCGGTGGCAACCTTCTAATCTATGCCTGGACGATCGGTGGTGTACTGGAGGTCGATGCTGACCACCTTATACTTGTCTCGAGCAAGCAACTGCTCAACGTTGTTGATGTAGTCATCCACCATGGCCGGGTCGATGGTGTACACCACCGAGAGATCCGTCTCCCTTGCGTGGGTCTCCACTCTATGCTCTCTGAACTCCATTGGAGCGCCACTGGACATCCCCTCTCTATGCGTTGTCGTGGGTGTGCTTGTTCTGTTGTGGGGCGCGATCAAAAGGTTGAAGAGACTAAGGTTATAATGGCCGTGGGAATTAAAGGGGAAGCCGGACGGCCAGGAATATCGGCAAGCCCTGATGGGAGTTTTAATTTGCAGCGCGTAACTCCATCATGCCGCACGTAACTGCATCGCGTGGCAACGCGCGCAGCTCAATCACATGCATATAGAGCCCCCGACGTGATCGTGCGCACGTCCAACCGCTGGCAGAGCGCGCACGGAGGGATGCGAGTAGAGCACTCCGCGGTCGCCTCAACGGTGGTGCCAATGAATCGTTGGCGAGCCCATTCCTGCGCAACCTCACAGGTTCCTGCACAAGCTTCCCGCGCGACTTAGTGAAATCCCCCAAAATCCCAATGCTTACCACCCTGCTATAAAAACCCTCACGGCCGGCCGACGAGTCCTGCGTCGCATTTCCCCTCCCTCCCTGTAGCTTATCTTGTGTGCTTCTCCCACAATCGCCAATGGCACCAGTCCGTCATTGTCGCTTAGCCACTCGGCTGTCATCAAAGGACAACTCCAGCTGGGAGGCTACACCGCGGCAGCGGGGCAGTCCCAGGCATAGTGTAGTGCGCGTGGCGTCCCTATTGGGGGTGCGCGGAACACCCACCACACGCTCCACCACCGCTGCCCATCGGCAGCTATTGCCGGCCGCCGTTGCCGCCGCATCACCGTCGAAAGCCAGGGCCATCTTCCGCTCCACCACCGTGGCCCGAAGGCGGGAGGTGGCCATCGTGGCCGCCACCCCACTACCGGCCACCGTGGCCATTACCCGCTCTGCTACCGTGACCCGAAGGCAGGAGGTGGTGGTCGTGGCCGCCAGCCCACCGTCGACCGCTGGGATCATCACCCACTCCGCCACTGCCGCCCGAAGGAAGGAGGCAGAGGTGGAAGCCCGCACGTGCGTCAGCGACCTTGCGCGCTACATTGCGTTCCTACGGGAGGAGGAGCGCCTTGTCAAGCATGCAAAGAGCCTTACTGCATCCGTGGCCGCAACACACACCGTCGCAGAGGCAAGGAATCAGGAGATCTACAAGTAGTCCGGCCGCTTCGAGAGGGTCGTCTGGAGCGGCAGTGGGCGTTCGAGCTGGCAAGCATCGCTGAACATGTAGCAGCGGCAGGCACCATATTGCATTTCTCCAGCTCGTCGGTAGGCTCCTCCTCCTCCTCCTCTGCCTTTTACTAAGCACGCTCGGCAGAGGAGAGGCTGCCGGAAGTAGCACAAAGCCCCTCCGTGGTAGTAGTATTATTTAGGGGCTATTTTGTTCAGTTCATCTGACTATAGATGTGTGGTCGAACTGTACAATGTACTTAAAATTAGCTAGTATATATAGTTGAACTAGCTATGTCAGTACGTGGTTGGCAACAATTGGGGAAAAGTTTGGTTGGTTCAGCTGTCGAGTTGAACTGTTTGTATAAATTAAGAATGACTGCTTAATCTATGAATGAAATCTATGCTCAATTACTGAATTTTAGTTGCAAAAATTAGATAGTGCTAGTGATTTCTAGCTGCATATTTTGACAAATCGCAGTGTTACAAGGATTGACAAATGGCAACGTTACTAGATCAACAAATGTAAATCTTTCTAGTTTGACAAATGGCAACATACCCAATATGACAGATGCAAATCTTACCAGATTGTTTGTACGTGGTTGCACATGGGTCATCCAAAACAACCGTTTGCGTTGAAGGGATGCACAAAACCCGCGCTGCAGATTTTCCCTCGACTTCAGGGGGAAGACCATAGCTCTCACTTTGCATACGGGTGTTCTATCTAAAATGTTTGCGATCAAGAGCTGCAGAAATCCTGCTCGGCACATTTTCTCTTGGCTTCCTGTGGAAGTTGTCGGTTTGCATACATGTCTTCTAACTAAAACGTTTGTGATCAAGAGCCGCACAAATCTTGCTAGGCACATTTTCCCTTGGCTTCCTGGGGAAATTGTCGGTTTTGCATACGAGTGTTCTAACTAAAACGTTTGCGATGAGTGTTTTATATTTAAAAACTGTATTAAACTGCGGCTTGGGCGCCATTAATGTAGAGGATGCGAGCAAGGCAGGCGGTCATGGAAGTCAAAGGGCTCGCTTCCTGGTGAGCCTGCATGGCGTACAGCTCGCATGCTTCCCGGTGAGCCTCCGCATTGGAGTACAGCTCGCACGCCTTCCTTTTAGTCAAGCACTCAAGCACCTATCCGCACGACACCTCCTAGCCATTAAAAGAGTGAGGCGTGTCATCACATGAAAGGTTAATAGAACGCACACAATTTAAATTATACAAAATGTTTGAGATGTTATAGTGGCAGTTATTTGTTTCAGAATACCTTTGTTGGCTGTTATTCGAGTGCGCCTTCTCTCAAAATGGACAAAAAAAAATCACAACATGTCGGGTGCCATTCCATGATAGCATACCAAGTTCATGAATTTCAGACGAGTTTTTGATTTACTAGAATCTAAAAACAAAGTATCTCAACGTTATGCAGGCAATCAACAGTGCTCCGGTGTTTGAAATTCATTCCCATTTCTTGCATGGGACCTAAGCATGCCCCGAAGGACACAATTTTTTTCAACCAATTTATATGTACTGGAGCTTGTGCATGTAGTTCAAATTTGAATTCTGCACATGAAATGCCTAGAAAACCCAGTTAATGTATAAAAATATCCAAACAAACCCTGAAAAATTCCAAAAGTAAACACAACACTCCTGTTGTTCTTTATTGACATTAGAAATTTTTTGAAAGCAATAAGAGGCAACGGATACCGTTTCGTCCCCAAAGGTGGCACGTTCCCTACCGAAACCATCACGCTTGTTGTGAGAAGCTAAGGTTTGTGAGAAGCTTATACCCAAACCTGCCCTAAATGGGACACAAATTTTACCACGACATGTTGATGCTACTGCATGATAGCATGCCAAGTTTCATGAATTTTAGACGAGTTTTGGATTTACTACAATTTAAAAACCATGTATCTCAATGTTTTGGCGGCAATCAACAGTGCCCCGGTGTTTGAAATTCATTCCCATTTCTTGCATGGGATCTAAGCATGCCCCGAAGGACACATATTTGATTTTTCAACCAATTTATATGCACTGGAGCTTGTGCATGTAGTTCAAATTTGAATTATACACATGTAATGCCTAGAAAACCCAGTTAATGTATAAAAATGTCCAAACAAACCCCGAAAAATTCCAAAAGTAAACACAACACTCATGTTGTTCTATGTTGACACTAGAAATTTTTTTAAACCAATAAGAGGCAACGGATATCGTTTCGTCCCCAAAGGTGACATGTTCCCTACCGAAACCATCACGCTTGTTGTGAGAAGCCAAGGTTTGTGAGAAGCTTATACCCAAACCTGCCCCAAATAGGACAAATTTTTTACCACGGCATGTTGATGCCGCTCCATGATAGCATGCCAAGTTTCATGAATTTCAGACGAGTTTTGTATTTACTAGAATTTAAAAATAGGTATCTCAATGTTTGCGGCCGAGTGACGGTGGCAGGGTGTTTGAAATTCATTCCCATTTCTTGCATGGGACCTAAGCATGCAACCAAGGACACATATTTGATTTTTCAACCAGTTTATATGCACTGGAGAATGTGCATGTAGTTTAAATTTGAATTATGCGCATGAAATGTCTGGGAAACCTAGTTAATGTATAAAAATGTCAAAACGAACCTCGAAAAATTTCAAAATTAAACACAACACTCCTGTTGTTCTATGTTGACACTCGAAATTTTTTGAAAGCAATAAGAGGCAATGGATATCGTTTCATCCCCAAAGGTGGCATGTTCCCTACCGAAATCATCACACTTGTTATGAGAAGCTCTGGTTTGTGAGAAGCTTATACCCAAACCTGCCCAAAATTGGACAAAATTTTTACCACAACATGTTGATGTCGCTCCATGATAGCATGTCAAGTTTCATGAATTTCAGACGAGTTTTAGATTTACTAGAATTTAAAAACCAGGTATCTCAATGTTTGCAGCCGAGTGACGGTGGCAGTGTGTTTGAAATTCATTCCCATTTATTGCATGGGACCTAAGCATGCAACCAAGGACACAGATTTGATTTTTAACCAGTTTATATGCACTGAAGAATGTGCATGTAGTTCAAATTTGAATTATGCGCATAAAATGCCTGGGAAACCCAGTTAATGTATAAAAATGTCCAAACGAACCCCGCAAAATTCCAAAATTAAACACAACACCCCTGTTGTTCTATGTTGACACTCGAATTTTTTTGAAATCAATAAGAGGCAACGGATATCGTTTTGTCCGCAAAGGTGGCACGTCCCTACCGAAACCATCACGCTTGTTGTGAGAAGCTCTGGTTTGTGGGAAGCTTATACCCAAACCTGCCCCAAATGGGACAATTTTTTTACCACGACATGTTGATGCCGCTCCATGATAGCATGCAAGTTTCATGAATTTCAGACGAGTTTTGGATTTACTAGAATTTAAAAATCAGGTATCTCAATGTTTGCGGCCGAGTGATGGTGGCAGGGTGTTTGAAATTCATTCCCATTTCTTGCATGGGACCTAAGCATGCAACCAAGGACATATATTTGATTTTTCAACCAGTTTATATGCACTGGAGAATGTGCATGTAGTTCAAATTTGAATTATGCACATAAATGCCTAGAAAATCCAGTTAATGTATCAAAATGACCAAATGAACCCCGAAAAATTCCAAAATTGAACACAACTCTCCTGTTGTTCTATGTTGACAATTGAATTTTTTTGAAAGCAATAAGAAGCAACGGATGTCATTTCGTCCCCAAAGGTGGCACATTCCTTATTGAAACCATCATGCTTGTTGTGAGAAGCTCTGGTTTGTGAGAAGCTTATACCCAAACCTGGGACAAATTTTTTACCACGGCATGTTGATGCCGCTCCATGATAGCATGCCAAGTTTCATGAATTTCAAACGAGTTTTGGATTTATTAGAATTTAAAAACCAGGTAACTCAATGTTTGCGGCCGAGTGACGGTGGCAGGGTGTGTGACATTCATTCCCATTTCTTGCATGGGACCTAAGCATGCAACCAAGGACACATATCTGTTTTTTCAACCCGTTTATATGCACTGGGGCATGTGCATGTAGTTAAAATTAGAATTATGCACCTGAAATGCCGACAAAACCAAGTTAATGTATAAAAATGTCCAAACGAGCCCTAAATAATTCCATTTTTTGATGACACACCTATAGTTGCATGTTCACTGCAGATAAAAGTTCTAGCAATTCAAACACCATCCTTTGTAGCTGTGACCCCATTACGTAATTCAAATCAAGACGATAAATCAAGTAGATCGCACACAGTTTATTACCACCAACCGTGTGAGATGCAGCACAAAATATCTTGGAGCACCGTCGGTGTATAATACGCCCATGGCTTACGCGAGAAGGTGCATAATTTTCGTCTATGTAAATCGTTTGTGATGTTCACATATCGTACACGGTTCTGAATAAGGGACTGCGTCTGATGACACCTTGCACGCCAGTTTTTTCGCTGAAGCGATTCCAAATTTTCGGCTTTCGCGGAAATATCTACCTCCCCGCCCCCTCCCCTTACCAAAAGCCACATTTCCCCTATTTCCGCCTTCCTTTCCAAGTTGAAACCTTCACTCCGCCTCCTCGCCGGCGACCCTCCTCCACGCTGCTCGGCCTCGCCTATCCAGGCAGGTAATCTACACCCAACCCTCATCCTCCTTCTCCTTCCACATCCCACATGCCCCGACCGCCGGCGCGACACCTTCCACCCAAATCACCGACCCCTCCACCAAATAAGCGCCACCCTAAGCCATGGTGCGCGTAGTATAGCCAGGATCCCAAGGACCATTTGGCAGCGGAGAAGCAAATTGCGGCCGCATGCGCGGATGAGGTCGCGATGGCTGCCATTCGTCTCGACCCCCAGATCTTGGAGGAGCACCTCGCCATCGAGGCCACCGCCGACACCTCCCGCGCTGACGACGCGACGCGGTTGGCTGTTTGGTTCGATTCTGCAATGCGATGCTCAATTGTTGTGGGTGCATTCTTTTATTGTATACCATGTGAGAAATACATCTAATTTGGTTGTACTAAATACATGAGAAACAAATACAATTGCTATATTTCCATGTTGTTAAGCATGCTTGGTTTGGTTAACTGTCTGATCTTCTATTAGGAGTATGTTATATTGTGCAATGTGGTGCTTAGTTAAAGTGTGGTTCAATTAGGACACCGGAAGTGTTTCGAGTGTATCAGGTATTAATCAGAGTACCGGAGGGGTTACCGGAACCCTCCGGGGAATATATGGGCCATATGGGCCATTAGAGGGGAGCACACTAGCCCACAAGGGGTGGCGCGCCCCCGTATGGCATGTGACCGAATTGGAGAAGCAAAAAGGGGGGTTCGGCCCCCTTCCTTTCTCTCTTTCCCCTTCCCTTTCTTCTCCAGTGAAATAAGGGGGCGCCACTTGGGGAAACCCCAAGTAGGATTCGGATCCTACTTGGGGTGCCCCCTGGCTGCCTCTCCTCCCCTCTCACCTATATATATGCGGGGAGGGGGCCGCCTAGAACACACAACATCAATTGTTAGTCGTGCGGTGCCCCCCTCCACAGTTTACACCCCCGGTCATATTTTTCGTGGTGTTTAGGCGAAGCCCTGCGAGAATCACTTCACCATCACCGTCACCATGCCGCTGTGCTGACGGAACTCATCTACTACCTCCACACCTTGCTGTATCAAGAAGGCAAGGGACATCACCGAGCTGAACGTGTGCGGAATTCGGAGGTGTCGTACGTTCGGTACTTGATCGGTCGGAGCTAGAAGAAGTTTGACTACATCAACTGCGTTGTCAAACACTCCCTCTTCCAGTCTACGAGGGTACATAGACATACTCTCCCCCTCGTTGCTATGAATCTCCATGGATAGATCATTGCGTGTGCATAGATTTTTTTATTTTCCATGCAACGTTTCCCAACAATGTGTACCTTAATGAATGCTCGAAGTGCACCTTCCCCATCGCTTTTTCCAACCAGGGTTGTCTCCAGAATAGTCTGGCTCTCATCAGTTGCTTTTTTGATCTGGGTACGCTATGAACGGAAATGACATAAACGTGTTAGGCAAGCAAAGATGTGAATAGGGCAAACGGGAAAGCACATAGGGGAAGTCTTTACCACAAAGTTCATCACTGGAGCTGAAGGGACTCTGGTCCCTTCCCTGACAAGTTTGCTATACCGGTGTTGGGTTAGCTCATCAAAAACGGTGGGATCTTCCAAAATCTCTTCATTATACACCGGTTTTCATATCTCCACATAGATACTTGTAAGAAACCATGTGAGGTAGTTGTTCAACGCGATCAGGCAGTGCTCACGAAGCTTTGATCCTTTTCCAGCCCTAGCTTGCTCCACACTAAATGTGAACCATATGACATACTTCCTGTGAGGCTTGTACCAATCCTTGATCTTGCGCTGCTTCCTCCCATCTAACATGTATGTTATAAAATAGAATATTAGCACCATCGAAACCGCTGAGAAACTGCTAAGTGCACAAGGATCATTCTCTCTTACTTGTGTAGCAACTTGTCTATGTCCTCCCACTCCGGAGGGTGAGGCTGGAACAAACCAAACTGGCAGAACACGTGATGTGGCATGTGAAGCTCAACTGCCCAGTTGCACATGAGTGGGCACCGCATATGCCAAAGATCCCTATCCCTAAGGCACATCAGATTCAGCACGAAATCTCCAGGGTTACCAAATCTATCCCCGGTGCCATACGACTCCCATTCCACCTGCAACATAGCATACAACAAGGCAACATTGATGTCGAGTTACGGTAGAAGCATGAGAATGACTGATGTAATGTCAAGTCACCTGATCAGCCGTAATCATGTCCAACTCGCTCGTGTACTGCTTGTACATGAGTGAGGGATCATCCGTCGTCTCATTTAACACATCCCATTTGCAAGCCTAAGTGAAGAGCCGTAGTGGGTCATCTTTGTCGTCCCATGCTACCTCTTGAGCATACGTTGGTTTTCCCTTGAAGAGGAAAGGGTGATGCTGTCGGCATTCTGGGAACGGGGGTCCCCAGACTTGCCTGTCTGCGGCCCACGGCGTGGCTTTCCTAGCAGGCCTGTACGGCCCATCTTCATCAGCAAGGCATTCAAGACCTCCGCGAGGGGCCAGGCCTCGCGAGGCAGACGACGCAAGACCTCCTCAGGAGCGGCCTCACCAGGCGGGCTCGTGAGGGGCGGAGAGATCAAGGCACGACAAACCTCGCGAGGTTCTAGTGATGTGAGCCATGACGACCAAGGCCAGGCGGGCGCCAGCGCGCATAGTGTCCTTGTTTCCTCTTTGGTGCTAAGGAAGCAGGTGCAGGCGCAGAGTACCGAGGTGTCAAGCAAAGGTTTCCATATCAGTGCAACAAGACCAAGACTAGAAGACGGCGAGACAGAGGTCACCATGGGGCCCAAGGCGGCGTCATCACCAGATCCTTTTGTAGGCGAAGACCACTTTTGTCATGATAAGCTGTACTGGCTGTCCCCTTTCAAATTGGCCGTTGTTGGCTCCATTCCCGCTCAATATTTGGGGAGAGGACTAGGGCCTCTATAAATAGAACTAGCCACCACCGTAGCTAGAGAGGACCTCATCTGAGACTAGAGACGACCTCATCGGAGACTAGGGCGACCTCATCTGAGACTAGAACTAGTTCATCCCCACAATCACATCCACCAAGCACAAGAACACCTCTCCTCAGGAGGCTGTTCTTCCCCCTGTACTGTTCATCCTTAGCCCGAGAGGCAATCCACCACCACCACACTGGAGTAGGTTATTACACCACAATGGTGGCCCAAACCAGTATAAATCTTGTGTCCTTTGTGTTGCGAGTTCGTCGAGTTAGTTCGTAAGATCTTAGTTGATTTAGGACGTGGATCGATAGGGGGAAAATCTTCGCGTGCACCCTAGTGTTCAAACCTTAAGGGTTTTGCCGGAACTCGTGATCCGACATTTGGCGCGCCAGGTAGGGGTGCGCCGAAGCTTCACTTCTGTCGCTCCATGTCACATCGCTGCATCGTCTCCATGGCGGACGCATGCCGCGCCCGCGCCGAGCGTCGGGCTGCCCTCGCCACCAGCGTTGCTTAGACAGCCCCTGTTGGCAGGCCACCCCGTCGCTCTCCTTTGCCTGCCGCCAACGCCGCCACCGGCCCGGCGGGGAACGAGCAGCAAGCATCGTCACTGCACCCCTCGGTGCGACGGGACGGCCGCACCGCCACTCCATCGCTGACTCCCGTTGGTTCGTCGTCTCATGCTCGTTGCATTTCCACAGACGCACGGGTCGCGTTCCTCATGGCGCATGAGCTCCTGCGCTACCGCCCAGTCGATGACCTCTACGAGGACTGGCTTGACCGCATCGTCGAGCTTGTCCGTGCCGCAGGGGCATCCCCTGCGCCGTCTCTCTCTGCCTCGCCCTCTGCCAGCCACAGGCGACATAGCTCACGAAGCACCTCCACCACCTCTGCACCAAGACGGCGCCCTAGCGCCAAGGCGCGCGGCTCCACGATGCGACCCACCACGTCCGACGCCCGTGCGTGAAGAAAGAAGCTGTCAAGAAGTCCCTCGACTGCAAGAGAATGCTCCACCACTCCTCGCACTGCCGCACCAGGATCGTTTGCTGCGGCAAGGCCCCGTGCCGCTTGCCGTAGCGGCGCGCGGGCGCCAAGACCAAGTTCCGCCTCAAGGGCGGGCCCCGGTGACCACGGCCGGCTGTCGCGCCTTCACTCCCGAGCTGCGTAGCATCGCCTGGCCGGGCAAGTTCAAGCCAGATCTGCCTCCTCGCTATGACGGCACCCCTGACCCCATGGAGTTCTTGCAGCTCTACGAGCTGAGCATCGAGGCGGGCAACAACGAAGAGAAATTCATGGCGAACTGGTTTCCCATGGCCCTCAAGGATGGCGCCCGCTCCTGGCTCCTGAACCTGCCTCCAGGCTCGATCTCCTCCTAGGACGAGATGCGCGACCGCTTCGTCGCCAACTTCCAGGGCACTCGCGACCGTCCCCCGGCCGCGGGTGACCTGCGTCGCGTCAAGCAACAACCAGGAGAGACGCTCCAGAAGTACATCCAGTGCTTCAACAGTGTTCGTCTCAAGATCCCCAAGGTGACGAACGAATGCATCACCTCCGCGTTCTCTGATGGCGTCCGTGACATCAAGATGAAGGAGGAGCTCGCCATCCACGAGGAGCTGTGCACATCTCTGGAGTTGTTCAACCTGGCGACCAAGTGCGCCATAGCTGAGGAGGGGCGCCTCTCCCTCCTCGAGCTCCCGACTGCGGACCCGAAGGAGAAGAAAACCAAGGACAAGGACGTGAAGCGCAATGGAGCAGCCATGCTCGCGGCGGAACCGGACACCAAGCGCGGTAGAGACCAGCCCGAGTCATCCAAGAGTAGCCGACCGTTTTGCGCCTTCCATAACCTGCATACCCACAACACCAGCGACTGTCAAGAGCTCAGAGCCATTCGAGAAGGACGCTTCGGTCGATGCTCTGAGCGCAGTGACCGGGGCTACGGCCGAGGAGGAGGACGTGGTGGCGGACGCTGGGACGACCGTGGCCCGCGCCAGGAGTGGTGCGACCGGCCTCGTGAGGACCGCTAGCAGGATCAGCCTCGCAAGGGTGCCTGGAGGGACCATCCTCGTGAGGATCGTCCTCAAGGAAACGCTGGCCTTCCTCCACTATCGCCACCACCCAGAAGGAATGACAACCACCTTCAAGACGAGGGGGCTAGGGGCCTCCAGGAGCCGCGCGCTATCGCCTGCATCTTGGGCGGAGCTCAAGCCCCAGCCTCGCAGTGTA
The DNA here is from genome assembly GCF_056163025.1 of Triticum urartu. Taxonomy (NCBI): domain Eukaryota; kingdom Viridiplantae; phylum Streptophyta; class Magnoliopsida; order Poales; family Poaceae; genus Triticum; species Triticum urartu. Next base: position 127,210,955 of record NC_141874.1, on the reverse strand, counting down.
TCTGAAGGAAATATGATCTAGAGGCAATAATAAAGTTATTATTTATTTCCTTATATCATGATAAATGTTTATTATTCATGCTAGAATTGTATTAACCGGAAACATAATACATGTGTGAATACATAGACAAACAGAGTGTCACTAGTATGCCTCTACTTGACTAGCTCGTTGATCAAAGATGGTTATGTTTCCTAACCATAGACATGAGTTGTCATTTGATTAACGGGATCACATCATTAGGAGAATGATGTGATTGACTTGACCCATTCCGTTAGCATAGCACTTGATCGTTTAGTTTGTTGCTATTGCTTTCTTCATGACTTATACATGTTCCTATGACTATGAGATTATGCAACTCCCGTTTACCGGAGGAACACTTTGTGTGCTACCAAATGTCACAACGTAACTGGGTGATTATAAAGGTGCTCTACAAGTGTCTCCGAAGGTACTTGTTGGGTTGGCGTATTTCGAGATTAGGATTTGTCACTCCGATTGTCGGAGAGGTATCTCTGGGCCCTCTCGGTAATGCACATCACTTAAGCCTTGCAAGCATTGCAACTAATGAGTTAGTTGCAGGATGATGTATTACGGAACGAGTAAAGAGACTTGCCGGTAACGTGATTGAACTAGGTATTGAGATACCGACGATCGAATCTCGGGCAATTAACATACCGATGACAAAGGGAACAACGTATGTTGTTATGCGGTCTGACCGATAAAGATCTTCGTAGAATATGTGGGAGACAATATGAGCATCCAAGTTCCGCTATTGGTTATTGACTAGAGACGTGTCTCGGTCATGTCTACATTGTTCTCAAACCCGTAGGGTCCGCACGCTTAAGGTTTCCATGACAGTTATATTATGAGTTTATGAGTTTTGATGTACCGAAGGAGTTCGGAGTCCCGGATGAGATCAGGGACATGACGAGGAGTCTCGAAATGGTCGAGACATAAAGATCGATATATTGGACGACTATATTCGGACATCGGAAAGGTTCTGAGTGATTCGGGTATTTTTCGGAGTACCGGAGAGTTACGGGAATTCGTCGGGGAGTATATGGGCCTTATTGGGCCATACGGGAATAGAGGAAAGAGGCCAAAAGGAAGGAGGCGTGCGCCCCCCCCTCTGGTCCGAATTGGACAAGGGGTGCAACCCACTTTTCCTTGTTCCTCTCCCCCTCTTTCCTTCTCTCCTACTCCAACAAGGGAAGGAGGAGTCCTACTCCTGGTGGGAGTAGGACTCCCCCCTTGGCGCGCCCTCCTCCTAGGCCGGCTGCCTCCCTCCCTTGCTCCTTTATATACGGGGCCATGGGGCACCCCATAGACACAACAATTGATCATTGATCTCTTAGCAGTGTGCGGTGCCCCCCTCCACCATAGTCCTCGATAATATTGTAGTGGTGCTTAGGCGAAGCCCTGCGACAGTAGAACATCAAGATCGTCACCACGCCGTCATGCTGACGGAACTCTTCCCCGACATTCTGCTGGATCGGAGTCCGGGGATCGTCATCGAGCTGAACATGTGCTAGAATTTGGAGGTGCCGTAGTTTCGGTACTTGATCGGTCGGGCCGTGAAGACGTACGACTACATCAACCGCGTTGTGCTAACGCTTCCACTTTCGGTCTATGAGGGTACGTGGACAACACTCTCCTCTCTCGTTGCTATGCATCACCATGATCTTGCGTGTGCGTAGGAAAATTTTGAAATTACTACGTTCCCCAACAGTGGCATCCGAGCCTGGTTTTATGCCTTGATGTTGTGCACGAGTAGAACACAAGTGAGTTGTGGGCAATATAAGTCATACTGCTTACCAGCATGTCATACTTTGGTTCGGCGGTATTGTTGGATGAAGCGGCCCGGACCAACATTACGCGTACGCTTACGCGAGACTGGTTTTACCGCTGTGCTATGCACACAGGTGACTAGCGGGTGTCAGTTTCACCAACTTTAGTTGAACCGAGTGTGGCTACGTCCGGTCCTAGAGAAGGTTAAAACAGCACCAACTTGACAAACTATCGTTGTGGTTTTGATGCATTGGTAAGAACGGTTCTTGCTAAGCCTGTAGCAGCCACGTAAAACTTGGAACAACAAAGTAGAGGATGTCTAACTTGTTTTTGCAGGGCATGTTGTGATGTGATATGGTCAAGACGTGATGAGATATAAGTTGTTGTATAAGATGATCAAGTTCTGTTGAAGTTATCGGCAACTGGCAGAAGCCTTATGGTTGGCTCTTTATTGCATAAGATGCAAGCGCCAAATAATTGTTTTACAATTTTCGCTATGCGATAGCAATAGTTGCAAGAGCAATAGTTGGCGAGACGACCATGTGACGACACATTGATATAGATCAAGGTGATGGAGATCATGGTGTCATGCCGGTGACGATGGAAATCATGACGATGTTTTGGAGATGGAGATCAAAGGCACAAGATGATGATGGCCATATCATGTCACATATTTTGATTGCATGTGATGTTTATCTTTTATGCATCTTATCTTGCTTTAATTGACGGTAGCATTATAAGATGATCTCTCAGTAAATTTCAAGATAAAAGTGTTCTCCCTAAGTATGCACCGTTGCCAAAGTTCGTCGTGCCCAGACACCACGTGATGATCGGGTGTGATAAGCTCTACATCCATCTACAACGGGTGCAAGCCAGTTTTGCACACGCAGAATACTCAGGTTAAACTTGATGAGCCTAGCATATGCAGATATGGCCTCGGAACACTGAGACCGAAAGGTCGAGCGTGAATCATATAGTAGATATGATCAACATAGTGATGTTCACCATTGAAAACTACTCCATTTCACGTGATGATCGGTTATGGTTTAGTTGATTTGGATCACGTGATCACTTAGAAGATTAGAGGGATGTCTTTCTAAGTGGGATTTCTTAAGTAATTTGATTAATTGAACTTTAATTTATCATGAACTTAGTCCTGGTAGTATTAGCATATCTATGTTGTAGATCAATAGCTTGCGTTTAGCTCCCTTGTTTTATTTTTGATATGTTCCTAGAGAAAACTAAGTTGAAAGATGTTAGTAGCAATGATGCGGATTGGATCTGTGATCTGAGGTTTATCCTCATTGCTGCACAGAAGAATTATGTCTTTGATGCACCGCTAGGTGACAAACCTATTGCAGGAGCAGATGCAGATGTTATGAACATTTGGCTAGCTCAATATGATGACTACTTGATAGTTTAGTGCACCATGCTTAAACGGCTTAGAATCGGGACTTCAAAGACGTTTTGAACGTCATGGACCATATGAGATGTTCTAGGAGTTGAAGTTAATATTTCAAGCAAATACCCGAGTTGAGAGATATGAAGTCTCCAACAAGTTCTATAGCTAAAAGATGGAGGAGAATAGCTCAAGCAGTGAGCATGTGTTCAGATTGTCTGGGTACTGCAATCGCTTGAATCAAGTGGGAGTTAATCTTCCAGATAAAATAGTGATTGACAGAATTCTCTAGTCACCATCACCAAGTTAGTAGAACTTCATGATGAACTATAGTATGCAAGGGATGATGAAAATGATTCCCGAGCTTTTCATGATGATGAAATTGATGAAGGTAGAAATCAAGAAAGAGCATCAAGTGTTGATGATTAACAAGACCACTAGTTTCAAAAAAAGGGCAAAGGGAAAGAAAGGGAACTTCAAGAAGAACGGCAAGCAAGTTGCTGCTCAAGTGAAGAAGCCCAAGTCTGGTCCTAAGCCTGAGACTAAGTGCTTCTACTACAAATGAACTGGTCACTGGAAACGGAACTGCCCCAAGTATTTGGCGGATAAGAAGGATGGCAAAGTGAACAAAGGTATATTTGATATACAGATTATTGATGTGTATTTTACTAGTGTTCGTAGCAACCCCTCGGTATTTGATACTGGTTCAGTTGCTAAGAGTAGTAACTCGAAACGGGAGTTGCAGAATGAATAGAGACTAGTTAAGGGTGAAGTGACGATGTGTGTTGGAAGTGGTTCCAAGATTGATATGATCACCATCACACACTCCCTATACTTTCGGGATTAGTGTTGAACCTAAATAAGTGTTATTTGGTGTTTGCGTTGGGCATGAATATGATTTGATCATGTTTATTGCAATACGGTTATTCATTTAAGTAAGAGAATAAATTATTGTTCTGTTTACATGAATAAAACCTTATATGGTTACACACCTAATGAAAATGGTTCGTTGGATCTCAATCATAGTGATACACATATTCATAATATTGAAACCAAAAGATGCAAAGTTAATAATGATAGTGCAACTTATTTGTGGCACTGCCGTTTAGGTCATATTGGTGTAAAGCGCATGAAGAAACTCCATGCTGATGGACTTTTGGAATCACTTGATTATGAATCACTTGATGCTTGTGAACCATGCCTCATGGGCAAGATGACTAAGACTCCATTCTCTGGAACAATGAAGCGATCAACTGACTTATTGGAAATAATACATACTGATGTATGCGGTCCGATGAGTGTTAAGGCTCACAGCAAGTATCGTTATTTTCTGACCTTCACAGATGATTTGAGCAGATATGGGTATATCTACTTAATGAAACACAAGTCTGAAACATTTGAAAAGTTCAAAGAATTTTAGAGTGAAGTGGAGAATCATCGTAACAAGAAAATAAAAGTTTCTATGATATGATCGCAGAGGTAAAATATTTGAGTTAAGAGTTTGGCCTTCAGTTAAAACAATGTGAAATAGTTTCACTACTCACGCCACCTGGAACACCACAGTGTAATGGTGTGTCCGACCGTCATAACCGTACTTTATTAGATATGGTGCGATCTATGATGTCTCTTACCGATCTACCACTATCGTTTTGGGGTTATGCATTAGAGACAACTGCATTCACGTTAAATAGGGCACCATCTAAATCCGTTGAGATGACACCATTTGAACTATGGTTTGGCAAGAAACCTAAGCTGTCGTTTTTCTTAAAGTTTGAGGTTGCAATGCTT